>NC_041392.1:501213530-501392391 GCF_002162155.2 Triticum dicoccoides
AGGGTTTCCCCTAGGGGGCAACGGCCAAGGCAGATTGGATCTCCGTAGAGAAATCCTAGGGAGACTTGCCCCCAAGCCAAGCCAGGTGGAGGCTTGCCTCCCAAGCCAGGTGGAGGCGCTCCACCTCTCCAAGTTACATGAGATGGGGTGGGACGGGTGCACAGCCCCTTAGTGGGCTGGTGTGCCCCCTCCCCTTGGCCCATAAGCCCCCCCCCCAACGCTTGCCGGGGCCTCCGAAACTCCTTTCGGTCACGCTGGTCGTCACCCGGTACTCCCAGAACAATTCTAGACTCCAATACCCTTCGTCCAATATATCGATCTTCACCTACGGACCATTCCGGAGTTCCTCGTCACGTCTGGAATCTCATCCGGGACTCCGAACAACCTTCGGCAACCACATACTATTCCCATTACAACTCTAGCGTCACCGAACCTTAAGTGTGTAGACCCTATGTGTTGAGGATATTACTACTGGAGGTAAACCGACCTTATGTAGCCGGGTTGACTCCTTGAAGATTAGAAGCCCATGAAGACATAAAGATGCTAGCGCTTTACAGAGGGCCCAAAGGCGAGTTACAGTATGTAAATGTAAACCGGCCTAGTCAAGTAACTTGTATAGTAAGATAGAAAGAGAGAGGCCGGACCGGATACGTTTATAAACCGGCTTCGGGACTCTGTAGCCCAGCAGGCGTCAACCTATGTATATAAAGGGATGACCCGGCCGCGGTTTAGGGACAGACAACCACAACTCAAAAGCCAAACAAAGCGGATTCGCTCCCTGGCCTTCGAAACCCTAGCAATACCAATCACAACTAGACGTAGGCTTTTACCTTCATCGAAGGGGCCGAACTAGTATAAACTCCCGTGTCCCCTTGTCCGGTTTAACCCCTTTAAGCTAACCCGTTGCGATGGCTCCAAAACTAAGTCCTTTCATGAGGACATCTGCCGTGACAAACCCACGACAGTTGGCGCCCACCGTGGGGCTATCGCATGATGGTTTTGAATTCTTGAAGGGCAGCTTCGATGGACTTAAGGGATACGCTGTGGGCCAGATGATGAAGAGTCGCCGCGGTAAGATCTACATCGACAACGCAGGATGGGGTCCCGAGGCTGATTCAATCGAATACGGGTACCGGGTCCCCTTTGGTGGGATTCATGTCTTCATCGGCAAGATCGGCGAACCGGCCCCTAGCCGGACATCTGCACTGACATCATCGAAACGGCTCGGCGTGCAAGTCCTTCGCCGGTTCAGCCCGAGGCAAGGCATGTTTTCGTAGGTGTCGTCCATGGATCAGGGCATGAGGACGGACCCGTGTCCAAAGGAGAAACCGTAGTCTGCTCTGATGACGAGTCTTCTGGAGAAACGAATCGCTTTACCAGTTGCAGGACGGCCGGATTGAGGGAGGATCCGAGGGAAACAGTATTCCGGATTCCCCCGGTCTGCCAAACCGGGCCGCCATCTTCATGGCCGGCACACAATCGGCGCCTCATTCATCTACCGCCGCAGCAATGCTCTCCGGTTCAACAACGACCACACCAGTAGGGCAGGAAGCTCGGCGCTACCTCCGGCCCAAGTCTTATCTGATTTGTTCGACGCTCTGGCAACATTGATGACCGCGGAGGTAGACGCAGCAGCCAGGAATCAGCACGATGCGGAGATCGCAAAGGTGAAAGATCAGATAGCCCAGGACAAGGCGGACCTGGCAGCAGAGAACGCCAGGATGGATACGGAGCGGGCCGAGTTGGAAGCACAGGCTTACATGATTAGACTGGATCAGAATGCTTCAGAGGAAGTCATGAGAAGAAGGTACCGATCACGTGTCCCGTTAGTTTATGAGCCACGAATCTTTTCAACACGCTAGGCACAGGGGCTGGTAACCAACCCACACTAAACCAGGCAGGGGCGCTGGGAGCAGGAGCGGCGGTTCAGCCGCGCACGACGGACCTTCCTTGCCGGAACAACATTGTACCATCAACGCCGCCCGGGCATTATTCCAACCCGTTGGACAACATTGTGGCCGCTGCATCACGCCTGGTGGCCCTCCCAACCGACGGCGAGTCACCAGTGGCAGTGGAAGCACGTCGGGCCAGGAATCTCCTTCAGATAGCGCTAAATCAACAGCAAGCATATTCACAGCCGTGAGAGGATTCACTCCACTCCCCGCCCAAGCCGGAGTTATAGCAGACACGTGGAAGACGAACCGACCATGTCCAGTAGTGCACGCCGCCGAAATTCGCCACGAGGGAACAACCTGGCTGGGGGAGGTGCTAATGCACAAGATGTTGTGGATCATGGCCGCGCACGTCGAGAGGCCGAGTTGACAGCTCGACACGAGGCACGACAGCATACTCCGGTTCACCCCACTACCTCCGTGGAGCCAGGGGCGATGTTCAGTTCCTTAGGGGTACCATGTTTATCTCCTGCTTTGCGTAATGTGCGACTACCCAAGGATTTCAAGGGACCTCGTAAGGTACCAAATTATACCGCCGATTTGCAGCGAGAGGCGTGGGTGGAGAGCTATGAGATGGCAATGGAGATGTTAGATGTGGACGAGGCGGTGTGTGCTAAATATTTCACCATGATGTTGGAAGGACCGCTCGCACTTGGTTGAAGAGCTTGCCGACCAACTCTATTGGACCATGGGCCGAATTGAAGCACCGGTTTATCCAGAACTTCAAGGATACATGTAAGCAACTGATGTCAATCGTAGATCTGTCCGCTTGTGTCCAAGAGGAAGGGGAGTCCACGACCCATTGGGTTAAATGGGTCTCGGCAATTTTGCATTCGTCAGATTGTATCAAAGCAGACACTGCAGTGCTAACGTTAGAGGGTAATTGCGGTTTCAAACCATTGAAACAGAAGTTGGGAAGGCTCAAACGTCACTGCAACGACATGTCAACACTCATGGCTGCTTTGGTTAAATACGCCGATTCAGATAATACCAAGGATCCGGATTCAGAGGAGGACAAACCGGAGAAGTGTAAGAAGACCGACAATACCAAAGGCCAACAACACAATCCGGCAGGCCACGAAAACACTGGTAAGCGCAAGGCCGACAGTGGTTTGGACTTTGTCACAAATACCAATGCACAGGAGAATGGCCAGCGCCATAAAGGCAAGCAGCCCCAGAGGGGTGGAGGTCCAGGCAACAATTTGGAACATTTGTTAAATCAGCCCTGTCCAAAGCATGGATCAAAGGAGAAACCGACATCACATCTCTGGAAAGATTGTTATATCATGCGGGATTTCAAGAATTCCAATATGTTCCAATATGACAACGGCCCGCCCAGCGGTTCAGGAGGAGGTTTCCACGGGCCGGGTTACGGAGGCGGTGGTTCCGGTTTAGGGTTTCTAGGCAATCAAACTAGACACGTAAATCAAGGACACCAAGGCAACCGGGGAAGTTACAACCATCAGGGGAATCAGCAGCAGCAGCAACAGTCGGGTTATCAGAGCAATCCCAAACAGCTGAACAGCAGGCAGTATCATGTCTTCACTACTAGTTTGTGCAAACGGGATCAGAAGCTTCACAAAAGGGTAGTCAACTCTGTTGAGCCGGCAGTACCTCAGTATTTACGTTGGTCGGAGCAACCTATTTTGTGGAGCAGAGAGGATCACCCGCCCCGGGTTGATAACCCATGTCATTTGGCCTTGGTGGTAGCCCCTCAAGTTGGGGGATACAAGTTCACTAAAGTGCTCATGGATGGGGGAAGTAGTATCAATATTTTGTATTATGATACATTCCGTCGTATGGGGTTGACAAATAAGGATCTTAAACCGTCGAATATGGTATTTCATGGTGTGGTGCCTGGTAAGTCTACATATCCTGTTGGTAAGATAGCTTTGGAGGTAGCTTTTGGAGATGACTACGATTCAAGCTCAGAAACAGTGACATTTGAGGCGGTGAAGATCGAAAGTCTGTACCACGCTCTGTTTGGGCGGCCGGTTTATGCTAAGTTTATGGCAAGGCCATGTTATGTTTACCTGCAGCTTAAAATTCCAGGTCATAAGGGGACTATCACAGTGCATGGAAGTAGAAAGATTGCTTTGGTGTGTGAAGAAGGCGATGCGGCTTATGCTGAGTCGGTTTGTGCCATAGAGGATTTAACATTCTATAAGGAGCAAGTTGATCCGGCAGACATGACCTCCTTAAAAAAGCCAACCTCGGAACATGATCCAGCATTGAAGTTCAAATCAGCTACAGACACTAAGATGGTTGACTTTGTCCCTGGCGATTCATCCAAATAGTTCAGCATCAGCGCTAACCTGGATCCCAAATAGGAAAGCGCGCTCATCGAGTTCATCCGTGAGAATTGGGACATCTTTGCATGGAAACCTTCTGACATGCCAGGTGTACCGAGAGAACTCGCCGAGCACACACTCAACATTGATCCGAAATTCAAACTGGTCCGACAGTTCCTCCGCCGCTTCAACGAGGAAAGGCGCAAGGCTATAGGTGAAGAGGTCGCCCGTTTGTTGGCTGCTGGGTTTATTGTTGAAGTTTTTCATCCAGAGTGGTTAGCCAATCCGGTGCTGGTTCTTAAGAAAAACGGCACTTGGCGCATGTGTGTGGACTACACAGATTTAAACAAGGCTTGCCCTGCAGACCCCTTTGCTCTCCCTCATATTGATCAGATAATTGATGCTATGGCGGGTTGTGACCGTTTTTGTTTTTTGGATGCTTACTCTGGTTATCATCAGATCAAAATGGCAGTTAAGGACCAGGAGAAAACAACCTTTATAACTCCCTTTGGAGCCTTCTGCCATGTTTCCATGCCCTTTGGACTCAAGAGTGCCCAGGCAACTTACCAGCGATGTGTTCAGAATTGCCTTCATAAGAAAATTGGGCGCAATGTCCATGCGTATGTAGATGATATTGTGGTCAAATCCATAAAGGAGGAGACATTGATAGATGATCTACGGGAAACTTTTGACAATCTCCGGGTCTACAAGATGATGCTCAATCCAGAGAAGTGTGTTTTCGGTGTCCTGGCAGGCAAGCTCTTAGGCTTTCTGGTTTCAAACAGAGGCATTGAGGCTAATCCGGAAAAGATTGCAGCGATTACGTCCTTGGCTAAACCGGCGTGTATTAACGATGTGCAACGTCTAGCCGGCCGGATTACAACCTTGAGCCGGTTTATCAGGCGTCTTGGAGAGAAGGCCATTCCCTTATATCAGCTGCTCAAGAAAACGGATAACTTTGTCTGGAGTGAAGCAGCTGATAAGGTGTTTGAAGATCTGAAGAAATAGCTCGTGGAACCGCCTGTACTGGCAGCACCGATCGATAAAGAGCCCTTATTATTATATGTGGCTGCTAATGCCCGAGCTGTCAGCGTAGCCATTGTGGTAGAGCGCAAAGAGCCTGGTAAAGAGTATCCGGTTCAACGGCCGGTTTATTATATCAGTGAGGTGCTCATTTAGTCAAAGCAGAGGTATCCGCATTGGCAGAAACTGGTGTATGGGGTGTTTATGGCAAGCCGGAAGCTCAAACACTATTTTCAAGGCCATCCTATCACAGTAGTTAGTTCAGCTCCTCTGGGAGACATCATTCAAAACAGAGAGGCAACTGGCCGGATTGCCAAGTGGGCCATTGAGCTTGGACCCCACGGGCTCAGATATGTACCCCGCACGGCAATCAAGTCCCAGGCACTCATAGATTTCATCAACGATTGTACGGAGTTACAGGCACTTGAGGAGAAACCAGATAATACATATTGGACTATTCATTTTGATGGGTCCAGACAGCTAGAGGGTTCGGGGGCTGGAGTCATATTAACCTCCCCACGAGGTGATAAGTTTTGTTATGTCCTACGTTTAATGTTCCCTTGTACTAACAATGCAGCTGAATATGAGGTTTTACTCCATGGTCTTTGGATGGCTAAAGAGATGAATTTGAGCCGGGTTAAGTGCTTCGGCGATTCAGATCTAGTGGCTCAGCAAGTGTCTAGCACTTGGGATTCTAAGGATGCACTCATGGCTGCATATCGGCGAGAGGTGGACACAGTGGCTGGTCACTTTAAAGGTTATCAAGTGGACCATATAGACCGGCGGAAGAATGAAGCGGCGGACGCTTTAAGTCATCTTAGTTCCCAATGTAAACCGGTTCCGCCCAATGTCTTTCTTGATGTGTTGCACAATCCGTCAGTCAAAATACCAACCGAAGAAGATTTGGATGTTCCTAATCCGGAGGCTCAATTGGTGGCAGCTGTGCATGCCATACCGGATTGGACGATCCCATATCTGGATTACATGAACCGGGGTGAGTTACCAGCTGAGGAAACGTTGGTCCGACAGATAATCTGGCGTTCCAAGTCCATGACCATACTCAACGGGGAATTACATCGGTACCGTGTTTCAGGAGCGATTCAACGATGCGTTTCTCCTCAAGAAGGTTGTGAGATTTTACGAGAAATTCATGAAGGGGATTGCGGTCATGACGCCAGTTCAAAGTCGTTGGTTGCTAAAGCTTTTCGCCACGGTTTTTACTGGTTGACGATGCATGCTGATGCGGAGGATTTGGTCAAAAGATGTGATGGATGTCAAAAGTTTGCCCGCCGTGCGCATGTTCCGGCTCAAGAGTTGCGGATGATTCCAATTACGTGGCCGTTTGCCACTTGGGGGCTGGATATGGTTGGACCCTTCAAGCGCTCCAAGGACAAGAAGACCCATCTGTTAGTAGCAGTTGATAAATTCACTAAATGGGTAGAGGCAGAGCCAGTCAGCAAGTGTGATGCAGTCACAGTGGTTCAATTCATCAAAAAGGTGATATTCCAGTTTGGCTTTCCACATAGCATTATAACAGATAATGGCACTAACTTGTCAAAAGGAGAGATGGAAGAATTCTGTCAACGTGAGCACATCCGGCTTGATCTAGCATCAGTGGCTCACCCCCAATCTAATGGTTAAGCGGAAAGGGGAAATCAAGAAATTATGCGGGGTATCAAACCAAGGCTTATGGTTCCCTTAAAGCGGACGCCGGGTTGTTGGGTCGAGGAGCTACCTTCGGTGTTATGGAGCATCAACACCACACCCAATAGGTCTACGGGTTACATGTCTTTCTTCATGGTTTATGGAGCAGAGGCGGTTCTTCCTAGTGACATCCATCACGATTCGCCCAGTGTGGCAGCTTATGTTGAAGCTGATAATGAGAAGGCACGTCAGGATTCTCTGGACCTGTTGGATGAAGAGCGGGATCTTGCAGCAGCGCATTCAGCGATTTATCAACAAGATCTTCGACGTTATCATAGCTGCCGGGTTAAAACTAGAACCTTTCAAGAAGGTGATTTGGTGCTCCGGCTCATCCAGGATCAGACTCAGATGCATAAGTTATCCCCCCTTGGGAAGGACCCTTTGTGGTCAGCAAAAATCTGCACAACGGATCCTACTACCTCATTGATGTTCGAGAGCATGAAGACTCACATCAATCGGAGGAGGAGACAAAGCGGCCATGGAACATAGCTCTCCTTCGGCCTTATTATACTTGAAGCCATAGGCTTTTTCACCTGTACATATTTATGACAGTGTATATACCATATAATAAACCGGAGCCTCCGTTATAAGCGGGGTATCTGTTCTTTCTTATATCATATGTGTGCTCTTACAAGTTAACGGTCAAAGCGGAGTCTTTGTTAAACCGGATTTAGCAACTGCATAAAGATAAAGAAAATCACTAGGGGGCTTGGTCATGTTTGAACTACAACTACACCTCTTGATAGGCTTTTCAGCCACACAAGGACAAATTTGTGGAGCCAAAGAGAGTATTGTGCACTGTACAAACTCAAACATAGGCACACGCTAAGCATCGCTCACAAAGTTACTTGGGGGATCTTTTTTGCAAAGCAACAAAGAGTTTGAAAGGACCCTCGTAATTGGCTATCAAGCCACGGCTTGGAAGCCTGGTGTATTCACCTAAAACCCTAGGTTAACCTGCCTTCATCAAGTAAGCCACTCCTATCCAGGTAATCCTGGCATGACCCATCGAACGTTTGACAAGTCAATCTTTTACAGACCCTGAACTTGTCATAGTTAAAACGGTGATTGGTTAATTGGAGGCCCATCTTAAAAGGCTTTGTTAAATGGTTTAACTCAGAGGCCTGGCAGCCCATGAAAAGCCTCGATTTGGAGCCTGGCAGCTCGTAAAAAGCCTAGCATATTTTCCTATTTGAATTTTGTTTGTTGACAATCATAAGTATTTTTTGATAAACCGGCATCCTTGATCCAGCTTGCTTTCCAACCACCAGCTATTGGCTCATGGTCAGTTATAAACCGGTGGTCACTGACCCGGTATGGTTTGACTAAATCACTAGTGTTATGAAGAAAATCCGGTAGGTATACCGGTCCGGTTTAATAGATAGACCGACATTATGAAGATGAGATTATCAAACGTATCGGGTTGGTGTTAAACACCTTTGCTGTATACACGTTTGCTCACTCAATGAGGAATACAAGTCATCATAGACTATGCATAAAATATATCCTGAAGGGCGGCACAGATTGTCACAAAGGGATATGAAGCATGCTCGATGGCATGTCAGATAAACAAAGTTTCAGCTATCCTATTACATGAAGCTTTAAAGCGGCTCAACAGTGCCATTGTTTTTCATAGTAGCCATATAAACCGGCGACCGGATCAGGACTCTTCATCATGACGGTTTGACGGTTGTGGATCAGTTGGTGTACGCACTTCTTCATCCCTCCTCAGCCGCTGGAAATCAGCCGTTGACCAATCGATTCCGGTTAAAGCTCGGAATACGGCTTCTTCATGGATTAGATCAGAAGGGTTAATATCAGGGGCATAAGTGTGCTTACGAATCGGAGGCACAAGTTCTTCGACTTCATGGATCTCGGCCGGCTGTCTTTTCCCTCCTACATCATAAAACGGTTGAAAATGGGACAAATCGGTGTCTTCAGCTAATTTGCTGGCCGCTGGCCGCATCTGTTTGGTCAACCGCCGAAGATCATCATTGTCAAAGTTTGAGCCGTCTTCTTTAACGCCTGGATACCCTTTAATGATATCCTCCACTTCAAGATCTGGAATCCAGGCCTTGGCTCGAATACGGGCAGTTAATGCTCCGGCTCTTGCAGCGGCTCTTTTCAACTTGGCAATACGCGCCGGTAACATGCCCAGCTTCTCAAGGGTTTCCTTAATCAACGTTGGTGCCGGTTTGTTATAAGATGCTGTACTAATGGCTCGCTGAGATCCAGAGTATAGCTGCTCAACCAATGTGTATGCCGCTTTGAGCTTCATCCGCATATCTGCACCAAGATGAGTGATCCGAGTTCCTGCCAAAGATTTTTTCCACATCGTGGTTAGTTTTAAGATTCATTGACTGATGCAACATACATAAGCAGATACTTACCAAAGATAGCAGAGGTCATAGCGTTGACTTGGTGCTTCAAACCGGCTAGTTCTTCAGCCACTAGTTTTAGGGCTTCCTCGACATCTACGGCTCTTTTGGTCAAACCGGCTTTTTCGGTCTCCCATGCAGCATGATCTTGATTGAAGGATTCTTTTAATTTTTCCATTCCGACCAGGGCCTGGGTCAGCTCCTCTTTGGCTTTTGCAGCTTCGGCTTGTTGCGACTTCACATTTTCTTGCAAGTCAGAGTTTTTGGCATCTTTGCTTCTCAGTTCAGCCTGCAACATTGAAGGTATCTTCAACAAAACAACATATATATGCACTAAGTATAAAGCATATAACAAGTTATCCACTTCATACTTGGGGGCTAATGCTTATTTGCTCTCAAATACTACCTTCTATGCAAGTCTCCAGAACAATGCAGGCATTATCCTTGACACTTGGGGGCTAATGTACGTTTGTTCTAAACTGGCGGTGTGGATTAAAAACCGGATTAACTTGCCAAGTTAAACCGGCCTTTGGGGGCTATGCTACAGAATGTTATCTCATTTTTCAAACATGAGTTTTATCTATGATTGAAGACACGCCTTGGCAAGGATTAATGATGGGATGCTTAAAGTGTTACGAAGACCCGGTTTATGATTGACAATCATAAAACGGCTCTTGGGGGCTACTTGGAATAGTATTTCAGCTATAAATCAATGTGCAAGGGAGAAGAATTTACCTCATATCATTCTTTCATCAAATTCACCAAACCGGCTTCATAATCCCGGTTTGAGTGCAGACGGTTCAAGAAGCCGGAATGAAGCTCATCAGCGTTAAGATGAGCATAGTTTGATAAGTCGCTGCTCCATTTACCTTTATCCCTGGCAATTTGCTCTTCTTTGGCACTATGCTGAGCCAAAATGACGGGATGACCAGGAGAACTGTGGCCTGCTCCAGTAATAATAACGTCATCGCCTTGGCCTTCAGGATTTTGGGCGGATGATGATGGAATTTCAGTGTCTTTCATTGGATTAGCCCGGTTTGGTTCTGCCGGTTCAGCATCAGGGGCGGCAGGCTCAACATCTGTGGGTTCGTCAGTATGTTGGCCGTCAAGGGGCGGATCATCAAACGTTGTTTCAGGATAGAGGCCTTCCGGTTCACCTGTTTGCTCCGGTTTAACTCTTGGTTCTTCTTCTTCAGCAATAGGGTCTTCTGGCGGATTGGTGACCCGAGCTTTCTTGCTGGGTCTGGCTTTGGCCCTGCAAACAGAATAAAAAGGGTTAACATCCTGTTCAAAAGATGTAGGGCGCTTTGAAAGGAAAGGTTTTTCATAACTCACCCAGCCACAATTTTCAAAGGGGGGAGTTGAGTTGCTGTCGATTCACCAGAAGAGGAAGGAGGTGTCACCTGATAATTTGAATCGGACGGATTAAGAGGCTGTCTGAAATAACCTGCCTTGGGGTAAGAATGGTCAGAAGTAGGAGAGACCGCAGACCGACGCTTCTGAACCGGAGTATCAGGTAAACCGGTAGAGGTGACCTGTTGGCCACTGTGTCGAGTTGTTCGGCGAGCCTCATGCTGTTGAGTCTTCAAAATAAATGTTGGATCCAAGTGAGCAAGAGGATGAGAAAAGCTTACTTTCCGGATTGTTTGGCGAGGTTTTTGTGTTGGCATAGAGTCCGAACTGGAGGAAAGGGTAATTACCTCTACGTCCTCAGCCTGACTAGCTTCGGCCTCCTCCCGAGGAAGATCATTGTTAACATGATGCATAAAAAGAGAGCCAAGTGAGTCAAGTTCTACCTCAGCTTCTGGGTCATCAGTATCATCATCAAGCTCCATATTAATCCGCTCAGCCGTTTTCCGCTTTGACATCCGTTTTACGGCTTTGGTCTTCGGGCGGGTTGGCTTGGCCACTTTGTCTCCAGTTGGCTTTGCCGCTTTCTCTATGGATTTCCGTTTCCAGAAGGGGTCATCACTCTATACATATAAATAAGAAGGGTTACAGCTTGTATAAGTCAAAGATATTAGAGATGAAGAGGAAGTGTAATGCTTACAGCAGGCGGTTTGTTCTTGGTGTAGAAGGGACTCAGGCCGGTTTGACTACAGACCAGTTCCGATTCATTCAGAATCTTCTTTACACCTTCAGTAACTTCTTCCTCAGATAATTGGATGTTGCAGTGGCGTTGAGGATCGTCAACCTCACCGGTATATTCGCACATTAAACTGGGACGCCAGCTTAGCGGCAAGATACTCCAGGATATCCAACAGCATACAAAATCTACACCTGTTAAACCATTTGCCATAAAGGCCCGGAGTTTGGCGATTTGAGGAGCATATTTTGCCCTTTTTGAGGAGCTCAAGCGTTGTGGCATTGGGTGAGTATTGGATAATCTATGATCTCGGAAGTCGGGGAGGGGATTCTCATCTTCAGGCGAAGTGTCTCTGCAATAGAACCATGTTTGGTTCCATTCCTTTGGGTGGCTATGGTGTTTGGCATGACGAAATTCCACTTCTTTCCGCTTTTGAATCGAAACACCACCAAGCTCTGTATTTGGGCCATTCACAAACTCTGTGCGCCGGTTTAAGTGAAAGAAATCCCGGAACAATTCTGCAGTTGGTTCTTCCTGTAAATAGGCTTCACAGAAGACTTGGAAATTGCATAAGTTGGAGACTGAATTGGGACCAATATCTTGTGGATGCAGTTGGAAGCTGGCAAGCACATCTCGATAAAATTTGGACCCTGGCGGTTTGAAACCACGGCTTATATGGTCAACAAAGATTACCACTTCGCCTTGTCTTGGGGCTGGAGGATTCTCAGTTCCTGGGGCTCGCCATTTGATCTCCGTTTTCTTAGGCAGAGAGCCGATGCTAACCATCTCATCCAGTTGAGTCTCAGTAACCCGGGAACGAGCCCAGTTGTAGGCAATGAACTGTTTGGCCATTGCAAAGCGAACAAACTGAAAATGAAAGGCCGGTTTATAAATTATGCATGATCATACACAAGATACAAGGGAGTAAGAAATGTACTAATATAATAAATGGTACAACCCGGAGACTAGTATGATGAGAAAGGAGGTAATGCTAGCGCAGGATTGATCAGACAATGTTAAACCGAAGCGTAATTATGAAGGTAACATGCTCTTCCGGTTTATCAGAGGGCTAATGGCATAGACTATTTATCCAATATCAAATCGCTTATATTGGTGCGAGGAGAAACAGATTTCACAGTGATGTATAAAAATTTCGGATCTAGAGATAAGACAGAAAAGCAAAAATAATTGGATCTTGAAGGGGTGCAGAACTGAAGCAATTTTGACAGACAGATCAGTTCTTTGCACATAAAGATTTGTGATGATCATGGTAGGTAAGCTACGGTAAGAGATGTATCAAGCATGAAGTGTCCATCTATTAAAGGAAGAACATGGAAGAATAGCACTGATGAACTTCGGAAGAACTGTGAGGAATATCGAAACCCTAGAACAGATCTATGGTGAAAAAGCAGAGAACTTACCGGAGCTAGTGAGGAAGCGGAAGGGCGCCACAGTTCTCTGGTGCATTCAGGGCGATGCAGCGGCCGAGGTCGGAGTAGAAACGACGGTCAACGGTGGCGGCAGAGTTCCAGAGGCTGAGCGGCGCGAGGAAGACGATGCGAAGAGGCACGGGGGGAAATGATGAAAATGACCCCTCGGTCCTATTTATAAGGCGAAGTGAAAAATGGCAAGTGCGGGAGTTGAGGAGTCCAAAAAATGGATAAGTTAATAAAGGTGTCGCCTCGACAACTGGATATATATTAAATGAAGGATATCTCCGATATCAACGGACGGATGACATCAGGACGGTTTATCATAATTTTGAAGTATGACGTCACGGCGGTTTACAAGATAAAAAATGAAGACAAGAGAGAAGATTGTTTCTAAAGTGTGGAAGATTGACATGAACAAGTTCAAACCAATCTGGGGCCTAATGTTGGGGACATTACTACTGGAGGTAAACCGGCCTTATGTAGCCGGGTTGACTCCTTGAAGATTAGAAGCCCATGAAGACATAAAGATGCTAGCGCTTTACGGAGGGCCCAAAGGCGAGTTACAGTATGTAAATGTAAACCGGCCTAGTCATGTAACTTGTATAGTAAGATAGAAAGAGAGAGGCCGAACCGGATACATTTATAAACCGGCTTCGAGACTCTGTAGCCCGGCAGGCGTCAACCTATGTATATAAAGGGACGACCCGGCCGCGGTTTAGGGACAGACAACCACAACTCGAAAGCCAAACAAAGCGGATTCGCTCCCTGGCCTTCGAAACCCTAGCAATACCAATCACAACTAGACGTAGGCTTTTACCTTAATCGAAGGGGCCGAACTAGTATAAACTCCCGTGTCCCCTTGTCCGGTTTAACCCCTTTAAGCTAACCTGTTGCGATGGCTCCACAACTAAGTCCTTTCACGAGGACATCTGCCGTGACAAACCCACGACACTATGGGTTCGGGAACCATGCAGACATGATCGAGACACCTCTCCGACCAATAACCAATAGTGGGATCTGGATACCCATATTGGCTCCCACATGTTCCACGATGATATCATCGGGTGAACCACGATGTTAGGGATTCAATCAATCCCGTATACAATTCCCTTTGTCTATCAGTATGTTACTTGCCCGAGATTCGATCGTCGGTATCCCCATACCTCGTTCAATCTCGTTACTGGCAAGTCTCTTTACTCGTTCCGTAACGCATGATCCCGTGGCTAACTACTTAGTCACATTGAGCTCATTATGATGATGCATTACCGAGTGGGCCCAGAGATACCTCTCCATCATACGGAGTGACAAATCCCAGTCTCGATTCGTGCCACCCAACAGACACTTTCAGAGATACATGTAGTGCACCTTTATAGTCACCCAGTTACGTTGTGATGTTTGATACACCCAAATCACTCCTACGGTATCCGGGAGTTGCACAATCTCATGGTCTAAGGAAATGATACTTGACATTAGAAAAGCTCTAGCAAACGAATTACACGATCTTGTGCTATGCTTAGGATTGGGTCTTGTCCATCACATCATTCTCCTAATGATGTGATCCCATTATCAACAACATCCAATGTAACATCCCAAATTTTCAATTTGGAATGTTATACATTAGGTCATCATGCATATCATATTTTATTTTGCTTTTGGTTTTGATCCTAGAAAATCCTAAGCAACTCAAGGACCCACGGAGAGAGTTGGGGATTTCGTTATTTACATATTTGAGTTTTCTCAAATTATGTAAACAGGATCATTTGATTTTATTTATTTTATCATCAATTATTTCTATTACAAAAATATGAGAGCGGGAATAAAATGAATTTCGCAATATATATAAATATTGAGGATTTAATAAAAAAATCAAATAAGATTTATTTCAGAGTTTTTCGGTATTTTTATTAGAATTTAGGAAAAATGCGCGTTTTTCAAAGTTGTAGTTTGGGCCCAGAAAAATGTTCACTTTTTCGGGCTTGATTTTAGAAACCCGGCAAAATTTATTTCGTGATTTTTGGAGTCCGTTTAATATTTCTTTTTATTTTTCTTCCGAGCGGAATTATTTAAAAAAAATAAAAAAATAAAACGCGGAACCGACTACGGGCCGTATTCGGCCATGACTCCCTGGCCGGGGCCTTTATAAGCCGCCGCCCCGGGGCCCGAGAGCCCAACAGCCGCCGCCGCCGCCGCCCTGCCGCAGACTCGCCGGAGCAGCGCGCCGCCCGAGGTTCACCGCCGCCCCGTTTTCCGTGCTGTTTAAAAAAAAATCTGTTCGTCGTTTTCTTTTTTCGTCGGATTTTTCGCGGTTATTTTCTGATCGCGATTTTTGATCCGATTTTTGTTTTAGTATAACTTTTCGCTCGTTTATTGGAATCAGGCGATTCAAGCGCCTGGAGTTTTGTCTCGAAACCCTCTTTCCGAATAATCAACTTAAACATGTTTTTGCTACTGTAAAATTTGACTTAGATCCAGATTACTAGAACGAAGTTGTTTTCTTTCGCCGTTTGATTTCTTTTGCTTCGTTCGATTTGATTCTTTTTGCCAACCAGGGTTCTTAAGTTGAACTTTCTGGTTAGATCTTCTATTTGAGTTTTACCTATGCATTAGATGAGTACTTATTGTATGCTTGTTTGTTTGTCTGCGATAGAATACCCGGAGTGCGCCGCCTGTTACGTTGAATCTCTAGGTTTCGTGGATCATCAGCAAGGCAAGTAACACTTTGATCATACCTTTTTCTACAACCCAGTTTTATTGCATTAGATCAATCCTCACACATTGCATGATTAGGATCTAATTAAATTGTGGGATGGGAAGTAGATGAGGTAGTACCTATTACCTGTTTATTATCAAACCTTTGGGAGTTACTTCTACGTTTGCTTATTATGCCATGCTATGCTAGTAGACGTGGATTGGGTGAGTGAAACCCATGACAAATGTGAGATTGTTAATTAATGGTTTATCTAAGGTGGCAACCTAACACACATCTGGGTGGATTGAGGCACCTGGGGTTTCCAGGACTTGCCTGCTTTTCTTTTGGACCGCCACCCAGGCCCAAAGGGATCATGAGATTATTCATACTAGAAACTTCCGTGTGCAGCCACAAGCCATTATGGGCTCTGGCATAGTTGACTAAGTTGTGCGAACTCTTACAGTGGTAGACTAGCAAATGTAGGGGATGCAGGTGGTACGGTCTACCCGATCGTAAGGTGCTAGCGCTTCTGAAAGACTATGTCTCGGTCATCCGTCTTCTCAAACACCCTGTACTGCGAGAAACCAAACGGAGGCGATCGAGTCTTGTGGGGAAAAGTGCGCAAACCTCTGCAGAGTGTAATAAACTAATCATGGTTAGCCGTGTCCCCGGTTATGGACAAATCTTGAGTATCTAGTACTTGGATTATCATGTGAATCTCAACATGTTACTTTAAAGTTAATTTTGTTGGGTTTAATGATGTTACTTTAATTGGGATTGAGAATGCTGTCAACCATTCTCAATGTTTAACAACCACCATGATAGTAATTAAATTTATTCCCTTGAAGTAGGGAAAAATTGGCTTTACGCAAAAACAGTAACCATAGAGCTTTCCACCAGCCAAATATGCATATAGTATAGCTGTTGCATTCCATTACTCTCTATGTGTTACCTTGCCAGCATATTCCATGTGCTGACCCGTTTTCGGGCTGCAATGTTAATGTTGAAGACTTTTCAGATGATGATTAAGGAGTTTTTAGGTCGTGGTTCTATACTCAGTGATGCCGTTGGAGTTTATGGACTCACTTATCTTCCAAGCCTTCCGCTGTTATCGTTATTAGATGGCCTTAAGTCATATTTATTGTAATAAGTTCTCTTTTGAGATACTCGATGTAATAAGTGTGTGATTGCTACTCTGCTATAAATCCTCCGAGTACTGTGTGGTGTCAGCATTACTGATCCAGGGATGACACCGGAGCACAGAGATCAGACTGTTTGAGGTCTGGTCGCTACATCCAATGTCCATGGTTAGGAAACCACAACCATCTATAGATCAACAAGCTAGTCAACTAGTGGCTCACTAGGGACATGTTGTGATCTATGTATTCACACATGCATTACGGTTTCCGGTTAATACAATTATAGCATGAACAATAGACAATTATCATGAAGAAGCAAATATAATAATAACCATTTTATTATTGCCTCTAGGGCATATTTCCAACAGTCTCCCACTTGCACTAGAGTCAATAATCTAGTTCACATCGCCATGTGATTAACACTCATAGTTCACATCGCCATGTGACTAACACCAAAAGAGTTTACTAGAGTCAATAATCTAGTTCACATCGCCATGTGATTAAAACCCAAGAGTTTACTAGTCAATAATCTAGTTCACATCACCATGTGATTAACACTCAATGAGTTCTAGGGTTTGATCATGTTATGCTTACGAGAGGGGTTTTAGTTAACGTGTCTGCAACATTCAGATCCGTGTGTTCTTCGCAAATCTCTATTCCATATTTTAGATGTTGCTACTATGCTCCACTTGGAGCTATTCCAAATGGTTGCTCCACTATATGTATCCGGTTTGCTACTAAGAGTCATTCAGATAGGTGTTAAAGCTTGCATCGACGTAACCCTTTATGCCGAACTCTTCATCACCTCCATAATCGAGAAACATTTCCTTATTCCTAAGGACAATTTTGATCGCTGTCCAATGATCCACTCCTGGATCACTCTTATACCCCCTTGCCAAACACGTGGCAAGGCACATCGCGGTACATAGCATGACATATCGTATAGAGCCTATGGCTAAGGCATAGGTGACGACTTGCGTCCTTTCTCTTTCTTCTGCCATGGTCGAGCTTCAAGTCTTAACTTCACACCTTACAACTCAGGCAAGAACTCCTTCTTTGACTGATCCATCTTGAAGTCCTTCAAGATCATGTCAAGGTATGTGCTCTGTGAAAGTCTTATAAGGCGTCTTGATCTATCTCTATAGATCTTGATACCCAGCATGTAAGAAGTTTTACACATGTCTTCCTTTGAAAAACTACATTCAAACAACCCTTTATGCTTTCCAAAAATTCTACATCATTTCCAATCTACAATATGTCATCCACATATACTTATCAAAATGTTGTAGTGCTCCCACTCACTTTCTTGAAAATGCAAGTTTCTTGTAAACTTTGTATAAACCCAAATGCTTTGATCACCTCATCAAAGCGTATGTTCCAACTCCGAGATCCTTGCTCCAGTCCTTAGAAGGATCGCTAGAGTTTGCATACCTTTTAGCATCCTTAGGATCGACAAAACCTTCTGGTTGTACCACATACAACCTTTCCTCACGAAAACCTTCAAGGAAACTTTGTTTTGACATCCATCTGCCAGATTTCGTAAATGAAAATGCAGCAACTGCTAACATAATTCTAACAGACTTTAGCATCTCTATGATTGAGAAAGTCTCATCACAGTCAACTCCTTGAACTTGTCGGAAACTTCTTTGAGACAAGTCGAGCTCCATAAATAGTGACAATACCATCAGTGTCTGTCTTCTTCTTAAAGATCCATGTATTCTCAATGGGCTTGCCGATCATCGGGCAAGTCCACCAAAGTCCATACTTTGTTCTCATACATGGATCCTATCTCAGATTTCATGGCTTCCAGCCATTTGTTGGAATTCGGGCCCACCATCGCTTCTTCATAGCTCATAGGTTCATCATTGTCCAACAACATGACCTTTAAGACAAGGTTACCACTCAGAAGTTGTACACACCCTTGTCGACCTACGAGGTTTGATAGTAATTTGATTTGAAGCTTCATGATCATCATCATTAGCTTTCTCTTCAACAGACGTAAGTGCGACAGAAACATCTTTCTGTGATGCGCTACTTTCTGGTTGAAGTGAAGGTTCCACAACCTCATCAAGTTCTATCTTCCTCCCACTCAATTATTTCAAGAGAAACTCTTTCTCGAGAAAGGACATGTTCTTAGTGACAAACACTATGGCCTCAGATCTGATATAGAAGGTATACCCAATCGTCTTCTTTGGGTATTCTATGGAGACACAATTGTCCGCTTTGGGTTCGAGCTTTTCTGGCTGAAGCCTTTCGACATAAGCATCACAGTCCCAAACTTTAAGAAATGACAACGTAGGTTTCTTGCCAAACCATAGTTCATACGGTGTTGTCTCCATGGACCTTAGATGGTGCCCTATTTAAAGTGAATGTAGTTGTCTCTAATGCATAACCCCAAAATGATAGTGGTAGATCGGTAAAAGACATCATAGATCGCACCATATCCAATAGGGTGTGATTACGACGTTCGGACACACCATTACGCTATGGTGTTCCAGGTGGCATCAACTGTGAAACGATTCCACCTTGTTTTTAGTGATTGCCAAACTCATAACTCAGACACTCTCCCCCTGATTAGATCATAGGAACTTGATCTTCTTGTTATGATGATTCTGAACTTCACTCTAAAATTGCTTGAACTTTTCAAACGTTTCAGACTTATGCTTCATTAAGTAAATATACCCATATCTACTCAATTCATCGGTGAATGTGAGAAAGTAACGATATCCACCGCGTGCATCAACACTCATCGGACCACACACAACAACATGTGTGATTTCCGACAAGTCACTTGCCCATTCCATTGTTCCAGAAAACGGGGTTTTAGTCATCTTGCCTATGAGGCATGGTTCGCATGTGTCAAGTGATTCAAAATCAAGTGACTCCAAAAGTCCATTAGCATGGAGGTTCTTCATGCGCTTTACACCAATATGGAGGTTCTTCATTATCAACTCTACATCTTTTGGCATCAATGTTATGAACATGTGTATCACTACGACCGAGATTCAATAAACATTCACATTAGGTGCATGACCATAGAAGGTATTATTCATGTAAACAGAATAACCATTATTCTCTAACTTAAATGAATAACCTATTGCAATAAACCTGATCTAATCATGTTCATGCTCAACATAGACACCAATGCAAACAACATTTATCTGGGTTCAACACTAATCCCGGAGGTAGAGGGAGCGTGTGATGGTGATCATATCATTCTTGGAAACACTTACAACACACATCGTCACCACACCCTTAGCTAGTCTCCATTTATTCCGTAGCTTTTGTTTCGAGTTACCAATATTAGCAACTGAACCAGTATATAATACCCATGTGCCACTAGGATTACTAGTAATGTACATATGAATAACACATATATCAAATATACTGTTGTTGAAGTTGCCAGCCTTCTTATCTACCAAGTATTTGAGGCAGTTCCGCTACTAGTAACCATTACCCTAATAGAAACACTTCGTCTCGGGTTTCGGTTCTTGGGTTTCTTCACTAGAGCGGAAACTGGCTTGGCATTCATGAAGTTTCCCTTCTTGCCCTTGCCCTTCTTTGAAACCAGTGGTCTTGTTAACCATCAACACTTGTTGCTCCTTCTTGATTTCTACCTTTACGGCCTTAAGCACGACAAATAGCTCTGGGATCATCTTCCCTTGTATGTTATAGTTCATCACGAAACTCTAGCAGCTTGGTGATAGTGACTAGAGAACTTTTGTCAATCACTCTCTTATCTGGAAGATTAACTCCCACTTGATTCAAGTGATTGGAGTACCCAGACATTCCGAGCACATGCTCACTGGCTGAGCTATTCTCCCCATCTTGTAGGCAAAGATCTTGTCAGAGGTCTCAAACCTCTCAACATGGGCATGAGCCTGAAATACCAATTTCAGCTCTTGGAACATCTCATATGTTCCATGGCGTTCAAAATGCTTTTGGAGCCCTAACTCTAAGCCGTAAAGCATGGCGCACTAAACTATCAGGTAGTCATCAGAATGTGTCTGCTAGATGTTCACAACATCCACAGACGATGCTAGAGGGGTTGGCACACCGAGCGGTGCATTAAGGATAGAAGCCTTCTGTGTAGCAGTGAGGACAATCCTCAGACTACGGCCCTAGTCCGCACAATTGCTTACAATATCTTTCAACTTAGTCTTTCTCTAGGAACGCATGAAAACAAGGAGATAAAGCGTGAGCTATTAATCCACAACATAATTTGCAAAGACAATTTAGACTATGTTCATGATAGTGAGTTCAATTAATCAAATTATTTAATGAACTCCCACTCATATAGACATCCCTCTAGTCATCTAAGTGATACATGATTCGAATCGACTAGGCCATGTCCGATCATCATGTGAGACAGACTAGTCATCAACGGTGAACATCTCCATGTTGATCGCATCTACTATACGACTCATGTTCGACCTTTCAGTCTCTCGTGTTCTGAGGCCATGTATGTACATGCTAGGCTCGTCAAGTCAATCTAAGTGTTTTGCATGCGTAAATCTAGCTTACACCCATTGTATGCGAACGTTAGAATCTATCACACCCGATCTTCACGTGGTGCTTCGAAACAACGAACATTCGCAATGGTGCACAGTTAGGGGGAACACATTTCTTGAAATTTTAGTGAGGGATCATCTTATTTATGCTACCGTCGTTCTAAGCAAATAAGATGTAAACATGACAAACATCACATGCAAATCATAAAGTGACATGATATGGCCAATATCATCTTGCGCCTTTGATCTCCATCTTCGAGGCGTGCCATGATTACCTTCATCACCAGCATGACACCATGATCTCCATCATCATGTCTTCATGAAGTTGTCTCGCCAACTATTACTTCTACTACTATGGCTAACAGTTAGCAATAAAGTAAAGTAATTACATGGCATTTTTCATTGATACGCAGGTCATACAATAAATTAAGACAACTCCTATGGCTCCTGCCGGTTGTCATACTCATCGACATGCAAGTTGTGATTCCTATTACAAGAATATGATCAATCTCATACATCACATATATATAATTCATCACATCCTTTTGGCTATGTCACATCACATAGCATACCCTGCAAAAACAAGTTAGACGTCCTCTAATTTTTGTTACATGTTTTACGTGGCTACTATGGGTTTCTAGCAAGAACGTTTCTTACCTAAGGAAAAGCCACAACGGTGATATGCCAATTGCTATTTACCCTTCATAAGGACCCTCTTCATCGAATCCAATCCGACTAAAGTGGGAGAGACAGACACCCGCTAGCCACCTTATGCATCAAGTGCATGTCTGTCGGTGGAACCATTCTCACGTAAGAGTACGTGTAAGGTCGGTCCGGGCCGCTTCATTCCATAATGTCGCCGAATCAAGATAAGACTAGTAACGGGAAGCAAATTGACCAAATCATTGCCCACAACTACTTTGTGTTCGACTCGTGCATAGAATCTATGCATAGACCTAGCTCATGATGCCACTGTTTGAGAACGTAGTAATAATTCAAAATTTTCCTACATGTCACTAAGATCCATCTAGGAGATGCTAGCAACGAGAGAGGGAGTGCATCTTCATACCCTTGACGATCGCTAAGCGTAAGCGTTACAAGAACGCGGTTGATGGAATCGTACTCGCGGCGATTCAAATCGCGGAAGATCCGATCCAAGCACCCAACGGACAGTGCCTCCGCTTTCAACACACATACAGCTAGGGGATGTCTCCTCCTTCTTGATCCAGCAAGGGGAGAGGAGAAGTTGAGGGAAAGCTCCGGCAGCACGACGGCGTGGTGGTGGAGCTTGCGGTTCTCCGGCAGGGCTTCGCCAAGCACTATGGAGGAGGAGGTGTTGGAGGGGGGAGGGGCTGTGCCAGGGGAAGGGGGTGCGGCTTCCCTCTCTCTCCCTCACTATATATAGGGGGAAGGGGGAGGAGGATGCGCCCTAGGGTTTCTCCTAGGGGGCGGTGGCCAAGGCAGATTGGATCTTCCTAGGGAAATCCTAGGGAGACTTGCCCCCCAAGCCAAGCCAGGTGGAGGCGCCCCGCCTCTCCAAGTTACGTGAGATGGGGTGGGAGGGGCGCACAACCCCTTAGTGGGCTGCTGTGCCCCATCCCCTTGGCCCATAAGGCCCTCCAACGCTTGTCGGGGCCTTCGAAACTCCTTTCGGTCACGCTGGTCGTCACCTGGTACTCCCAGAACAATTCCGGACTCCAATACCCTTCGTCCAATATATTGATCTTCACCTCAGGACCATCCCGGAGTTCCTCATCATGTCTGGGATCTCACTCGGGACTCCGAACAACCTTTGGCAACCACATACTATTCCCATTACAACTCTAGCGTCACCGAACCTTAAGTGTGTAGACCCTACGGGTTCGGGAACCATGCAGACATGACCGAGACACCTCTCCGGCCAATAACCAATAGCAGGATCTGGATACCCATATTGGCTCCCACATGTTCCATATGATCTCATCGGATGAACCACGATGTCGGGGATTCAATCAATCTCGTATACAATTCCCTTTGTCTATCGTTATGCTACTTTCCCGAGATTTGATCGCCGGTATCCCCATACCTCATTCAATCTCATTACTGGAAAGTCTCTTTACTCGTTCCGTAATGCATGATCCCGTGGGTAACTCCTTAGTCACATTGAGCTCATTATGATGATGCATTACCGAGTGGGCCCAGAGATACCTCTCCGTCATACGGAGTGACAAATCCCAGTCTCGATTCGTGCCAACCCAACACACACTTTAGGAGATATCTGTAGTGCACCTTTATAGTCACCCAGTTACGTTGTGAGATTTGATATACCCAAAGCACTCCTACGTATCTGGGAGTTGCACAATCTCATGGTCTAAGGAAATGATACTTGACATTAGAAAAGCTCTAGCGAACAAACTACACGATCTTGTGCTATGCTTAGGATTGGGTCTTGTCCATCACATCATTCTCCTAATGATGTGATCCCATTATCAACGACATCTAATGTCCACGGTTAGGAAACCACAACCATCTATTGATCAACGAGCTAGTCAACTAGAGGCTCACGAGGGACATGTTGTGATCTATGTATTCACACATGTATTATCGTTTCCGGTTAATACAATTATGGCATGAACAATAGACAATTATCATGAACAAGGAAATATAATAATAACCATTTTATTATTGCCTCTAGGGCATATTTCCAACACCATCAACATCCAAAGATCCTCCGTCAAGCAAATACCTCAAGGTGGGCGACAACTTGTACGTGTGCATTAGCTCCAGTTGAAGGGGGGTTCTAGACGAAGATATCATACCTGTTGCCGGGATGAAGATCGTTGATGAACCAGGCACCAAAGTAGTGGATCCAAAGAAGAGCAACTCATCCAAGCAGCAACTTCCGATAACTCCAAGCGCTTTTCCGCAGCCAAAGAGAGAGCATATACTCTAGGGCAGCAGGTGGCCAAGGGCTGGGAAAAGCTCATACTGGAGAAGTCAGATGTTGAGAAGGCACAGGATGAGGCCAAACAGAGGATAGCAGAAGAGGATGTTGCACTAACTAGGTGCAAGGTCGATCTTGACGCCTGAGGGAGTCCTGGATTAGGGGGTCCCCGGGCGTCTAGGCTATGTGACATGGTCCGGACTAATGGGCCGTGAAGATACAAGACTAAAGGCCTTCCCCCGTGTCCGGACGGGACTCTCTTTTGCGTGGATGGCAAGTCTGGCGCTTGGATATGAAGTTTCCTTTCTCTGTAAACCGACTCTGTACAACCATAGGCCCCTCTGGTGTCTATATAAGCCAGAGGGTTTAGTCCATAGAGACAATGATAATCATACATGCTAGACATCTAGGGTTTAGCCATTACGATCTTGAGGTAGATCAACTCTTGTAACCCCCATACTCATCAAATTCAATCAAGTAGGAAGTAGGGTATTACCTCCATTAAGAGGGCCCGAACCTGGGTAAACATCGTGTCCCCTGCCTCCTGTTACCTTTGATCCTCAGAGGCATAGTTCGGGGCCCCCTACCCGAGATCTACCGGTTTTGACACCGACATTGGTGCTTTCATTGAGAGTTTCACTTTGTTGTCACAGAAGGCTCGATGGCTAGTTCGATCATCTTCAACGATGCCGTTTCCTGGGAAGTTTTCCTCCCCGGCCAAATCTTTGTATTCGGTGGTTTCGTTCTGCATGCCAACTCGATTGGCCACCTCGAACAGATCGATAGCTATGCCCCTGATCATCCGATTAGTTTTGGGAATCTGAATAATGTCGCTGATATTTGAGGATATTTGATCTTCGAAGGGTTCGTGGCCCCAAACACCGCTCTGGCCTTAGATCCGGAGCGAGCTACCAGATCCGAAGATGGGAGTTTGGAGCCCACCGGACTCTCCACTGCAAATCACATTGCCACAGACCCAGAGGCAATTGTATCTATGGCAAACTCAGAAGAGCCGGACTCGCCCCCTGAATCCAGATCTGAACCCTTGCTCTTAAACTAGGCTCCGGACTTAATGCGATCCCTTGCCATTACAATGGAATCACTGCCAAACTACGCCCTGTCTGGGCTAGGGGCTGAGTGGAGGGAATTTCACGCCCCACCCACCTCCCACTTCATAGCCACCATCGAGGATTTAACTGACATGCTGGATTAAAACTCCGAAGACATCGACGGTATGGACGACGATGCCGGAGACACACAGGGTCAAAACCCTCCGATTACCGGACGTTGGACGGCCATCTCCACATATGACATGTATATGGTGGACACACCTAAGGATGACGACGAAGGCAGGAAGGACCCTGTTGAGGATTGAGGGAGTCCTGGATTAGGGGGTCCTCGGACAGTCGGACTATATACTTTGGCCGGATTGTTAGGCTATGAAGATACAAGATTGAAGGCTTCGTCCTGTGTCCAGGTGGGACTCTCCTTTGCGTGGAAGGCAAGCTGGGCGATTCAGATATGTAGATATCCTTCTCTGTAACTGACTCTGTGTAACCCTAGCCCCCTCCGGTGTCTATATAAACCGGAGGGTTTAGTCCGTGGGGCAACAACAATCATAATCATAGGCTAGCTTCTAGGGTTTAGCCTCTACGATCTCGTGGTAGATCAACTCTTGTAATACTCATATCATCAAGATCAATCAAGCAGGAAGTAGGGTATTACCTCCATCGAGAGGGCCCGAACCTGGGTAAACATTGTGTCCCCCGCCTCCTGTTACCATCAGCCTTAGACACACAGTTCGGGACCCCCTGCCTGAGATCTGCTGGTTTTGACATCGACATTGGTGATTTCATTGAGAGTTCCACTGTGCCTTCACGATAAAGGCTTGATGGCTCCTTCGATCATCGGTAACGATGCGATCCAGGGTGAGGTTTTTCTCCCTGGACAGATCTTCGTATTCGGCGGCTTCATACTACGGGCCAACTCGCTTGGCCATCTAGAGCAGATCGATAGCTACGCCCCTGGCCATTAGGCCAGATTTGGAAGCTTGAACTACACTGCCGATATCCGCAGAGACTTGATCTTCGACGGATTCGAGCTCGTGTTAGGCGCGCCGCACAATTACGATGAGCATGACTTAGCTCTGCCATCGGACGGTGTTCGGGAGATCGCACCTGTGGTTACTCTGGCCCTCAATCCAGAGCAGATCGTGCCATCCGAGGACGGGTGGATGGACCTCGCCACGGAGGCCGCACACTCAGCGGCGATAGAGCCGAATACTGACTTCACCTCCTATGAGACATGTGTTACCGAACCCTTGGATTCATCCCCGGCCATAGGCTCTGAACCGCCTGCGTCCATGCCTATCCGATCTGATTGGGCACCGATCATGGAGTTTACCTCCACGGATATTTTTCAGCACTAGCCCTTGGGCGATGTGCTAGATTCATTGAGGTCTCTCTCCTTGTCAGGAGACCCTCGTCCGAACTATGTCCGACTCGAGTGGGAAGCGGACGACGAAGGAATTCGTTCCCCACCCACCACCCACTTAATAGCCACTGTCGATGACTTAACCGACATGCTTGATTTTGACTCCGAAGACATCGACGGTATGGACGACGATGCAGGAGAGGAACAGGAACCACCGCCCATAGGGCGCTGGACAACCACTTCATCACACGATATATACATGGTGGATACACCCAAAGAAAACAACGACGAGGAACGGAAGGATGCAGCGAAGGATAGTCCCCTCGAGAAGCAACCAAAGCGACGACGTAGGCGCCGCTCCAAATCCCGCCTCAGCAAAAACAGCGATAACAGCGCAAGAAAGAATAATACCCCGGTCGACTCCAAAGGAAACAACGACCATATGGACCCAGCGATAGAGAAGGATGAGCCAGCGGACGGCGAACATAGTACAGAGCCACTGTCCGATCACGGCGACGTCGAGGGTAAAGCTCATTAACCTGTCTCCGGAGAGGAGAACAGTCCGGACGACGATGCACACATCATCCCGGAAAGGCACTTGGAACAAGAGAACCTCCATAGAAGGCTTATTGCCACCGCGAGGAGCCTGAAGAAGCAGAAGCAAAGGCTTAAGGCCGTGCAGAATACGCTCAACAGCAGATGGAACAAAGTGCTTGACACTGAAGAGAAGTACGACGACAGCCGCCACACAAAGAGCTATCCAAAGCGCAAGCTACTGCCTAAATTCGACGGCGAGGCTTTAGATCTCATTCAGCCGAAAAATAAAACGGCCGATCAGCCGGATCGACCACCCCGTGGCCGCGACAGGGCGGCTAACGACGTCGCACACAAGTCAGCACATGATTTACGTGAAGACCTGCACAAAAAGCCGGCATGGCCAGGTCCATCTACGGATCTAGGAAGCGGGCTCCGGCACAGAATCATGGCCGCCCAAACGACTATAGTGACCGAATAATAGCTCGGAATGAAAACCAAACGCTACAACCGTCAGAAGAATGCCATGACACATCCAAATACAGGGGTGCCGTGCACCCCCTATGCTTCACCGATGAGGTGCTGGATCATGAATTTCCAGAGGGATTGAAACCCGTGAACATAGAGGCATATGATGGAACGACAGACCCTAGGGTCTGGATTGAGGACTTTGTCCTTCACATCCACATGGCTCGCGGAGATTATCTCCACGCCATCAAATACCCGCCCCTCAAGTTGAAAGGACCAGCTCGGCACTGGCTGAAAAGCCTCCCTGAAAACTCAATTAGAAGCTGGGAAGATCTTGAGGATGCTTTTAGGGCCAATTTTCAAGGGACCTACGTCCGACCTCCGGACGCAGACGATTTAAGTCACATAATTCAACAACCCGGAGAGTCAGCCAGAAAGCTTTGGAACAGATTTCTCACAAAGAAGAATCAAATCGTCGACTGCCCGGATGCCGAAGCCTTAGCGGCTTTCAAGCACAGTGTCCGGGACGAATGGCTCGCCAGACACCTCGGCCAGGAAAAACCGAGGACAATGATAGCCCTAACAAGCCTTATGACCTGCTTTTGCGCGGGCGAAGACAGTTGGCTGGCCCGTAGCGGCACCAGCAACCCAGGCACAACCGAAGTTAGGGATGGCAATGGGAAACCGCGACGCAATAAGAGCAAGCGTCGAAACAACAAAGACAACCCTGACAACATGGCGGAAAATGCCGGATTCAGGGGCTCTCGACCCGGTCAACGGAAAAAGCCATTTAAAGGCAGCAGAGATGGACCGTCCAGCCTAAACAAGATTCTAGACAGATTATGTCAGATTCATGGCACCTCCGACAAACCTGCAAATCACACCAACAGAGAATGCTGGGTCTTCAAGCAGGCTGACAAGCTAAACACCGAACACAAGGGGAGGGAGACACCAAGCAAAGACGAGGATGAGCCTCGCCAGCCGAACACCGGGGGACAGAAAAAATTCCCACTAGAGGTCAAAACACTGAACATGATTTACGCAACTCACATACCGAAGAGGAGGGGCCAGCGCGCACCTCGATACATATACACTGTGGAGCCCGTCACCCCCAAGTTCAACCCTTGGTCGGCCTGCCCGATCACTTTTGATCGCAGGGATCACCCGACTAGTATCCGGCACGGAGGATCGGCTGCCTTGGTGCTAGACCCAATAATTGACGGATACCATCTCACCCGAGTCCTTATGGACAGCGGCAGTAGTCTTAATCTGATATATCAGGACACCGTCCGCAAAATGGGGATAGACCCGACAAGAATCAACCAAAGCAATACTACCTTTAAAGGAGTAATACCAGGCCCAGAGGCCCGCTGCACGGGCTCTCTAGTACTAGAGGTTGTATTCGGTTCTCCCAACAACTTCCGAAACGAAGAATTAACCTTCGACATCGCTCCATTCCGAAGCGGCCATCACGCACTACTCGAAAGAACGGCCTTCACTCATTTTCATGCAGTACCGCATTACGCTTATCTTAAGCTTAAGATGCCCGGTCCATGTGGCATCATCATAGTTAGCGGAAACACAGAGCATTCCTCACGTACGGAGGAATACGTGGCGGCTCTAGCAGCCAATCACTGAACGGCCTCTCCAACCAGAATAAATGATCGGACGTCAAGACCGTGGACATGGTTAGACGAGTCTGGTGCTCCACTTGTTGTAACAGCTCAGATAAACCTGAGATTGGGTCGATGGATATACCCCCATAGGTGGTGCTAAGGGGCTTCCCGAATGTAAAAAGGGCTACAGTTCGGCTTGACCCTATTTAGATTGCATTTTAATGGTTCATTAAGAATAACCAATTTTTCGCACGAAGACTTTCACCTGCGTTTTTCTCTTTTACAGATGATCATTGTGCTACAGCCTTCCAGGATACGGCACAACGGAGACACAGGCGCATATGTGCAGCAGGGCCCCGGTCAAAGGTTTCTTTTTAGATTAAGACCCTGTGTAAACCTTTTTTACTGTCTCTTGTTGCTTCACTCCCTCCGGAGACTCAATACAATCGAAAGGGATGCTGGCGTTATTGGCATTTTGTCACGTCAGACTAATGCAAGTACCTGGAAATTCAGGGCTCATTATCGAGGGCATTACTCAGCCCATTATATGTTGTAAAGTCCGAATACCTTAGAGAGTGTTCGGCGTCGCGAGTTTGGCCTTATATGCATCAACTCCGAATCATGTCTTCGGTCAATAGTTGGGTTTGCCCTATTTTGCTACCTTACGTTCCGCTCTATCGGCTAAGGTGGCACCGGGAGAACTACTGCGATTGTGCCCTGGTTCATCTGGATGAGCACCTCAGTAGAGAAAGCCGAAAACTGACTGTCATGATAAAGCGCGAGGCTGGTCAACCACTCGATGACTCAGCGGAATCTTCGCGATTCCTCCGCATTAACAAAGGACCGGTTTCCCGGTCATGTATGTACGTGCACCATATTCGGATAAGCGCGGAAGTACCAGGGGCTATATAGTAGCCCCACCGTCAAACTCCTATGGCTAAGTGAAAGTGTTAAAGCTATATAGTCCGATTGCCTTGTTCACCGCGCTATCACCTCCTTAATGGACCAAGACGTTGAGTCAAGTGTGAATACGCACTTTTCTGAACACCCCCGCATTATGTGCGTGGGGGATGAAGCCGATGACTACAAACTTTCAGGTTATATACATACATAAATGGCCGCACAGGAGGCATTATAATACTTTCAGGCAAAAGTATAAACACAACCTTTATAATCCAAATAGCATTGTTTTTACAATTGGGATACATGTCACTCGAACATGATACTCTTCGAGCACTGTGCTTGTATTAAACGAGCGCCTTCTAGGACTTCTTCCAAATAGTGCTCAACCAAGACCTGGCCTACGGCCGGATCCCAGCTTGCAATAGCAGTGGCCTCCATCTCTGCCCAGCATGTCTTAACACGGGCAAGAGCCATCCGCGCACCCTCTATGCACGCCGACCTCTTTACAGCACCAAGGAATCGTTGCACTAAACCAAAATAACTATTCGGCCTTGGTCCCTTCGGCCAAAGATGATCCACGACAGACCTCATGGCATGTCCGGACAACCTATGGAGCTCAGCCCACTCAGCCATTTGTTCATTTAACAGCAGCGGACGCGTTGAAGCACTAAACTGCGACCAGAACAATCTCTCCACTTCATGATCTTTCTGATCTTTGAAAAACTCAGTCGCATCAGCAGCACTCATTGCCAAGTCCAAGTACACGTCTGCAGCACTCCATAATTGATCCAGAGGGGCATGCTTCGGATCTCCGAACTTTGTCCGCAACAAAAAGGGCTTCCCAGCCGTGATATCTCCGGCTTGATGGAGCTCCTCCTTCGCCGCTCTGATTTTAGAGCGGGTTTCCTCGGCTGCTTCCATGGCTTTCATCAGGTCAGCCGCTTTCGCTTGGCTTTCCTTTTTAAGAAGCTCATATCGGGCGGCGGCATCTTTCAGCTCAACAAGCATCTTGGCTATTTTATCTTCACTCTGGCGAGGAGCAGCCTGTTCGGCTCTTAAGTCTTCGGCCGCCTTTAGGGCGGCCACATCACTTCTCTTGGCTTGTTCCTTGGCTCGGGCAAGTTCCGCCCGAAGGGTCTCCACGGTGGCAGCTCCATCTATAGTCACATCATATTATAGATACTAGCATCATGGTCCTCTTAATATTGGTTGATCACTCGAAAATACATATCCCGTGCCTCGTCAAGCCGCTTGTTCACAAGCGCAATGTCGGCATCTGCCGCGTCAAGTTGTCGCCTCAGTCCCGCAAACTCAGCAGTCCGGCCAGCCACCGGACCCTCAGCCGCCTGCACATGAAAGCAACACGATCATACCTGGGACTATGATCCTCAGTTTTCCACCTCTGGACAGCAACCAGAGTCTCAGGGGCTACTATCTATATAGAGCACACCTAGCATGTGTGGTACCGTCAAAAAATTTATATATTACTTTGCGTACCTCAAAGCCTCTCAGTAGGCTCATAAAAGCCTCATGCAACCCACTTTTGGCGGATGAAATCCTCTCAACCACCATACCCATTAAAGTATGACGCGCCTCTGAGATAGCCGCTTGCTCCAAAAGACCCATCAGTGCGTCCGGTTGTGCACCGGACAATCCCAGACTCTTTTTGTTGCTCTCCTTAGGAGTCGAATACTCCGGACTTCGGGTGGCCGAAGGGTTACCTTCTGGCCTTGGCGGATCAGGAGAAATCCTCCGTGATGACACCTCAGGGTCGTCCGCCCCAGGAGGCAGGGAGACAGGGGGAGGCGTTTCGCTCTCCATCACCTCCCGAAGAAGATCCCCCGAAGATGAACTCTGTCGAGAAGGTCTACGAGCCGGACTGCAAGATATATGTCTCAGTTATTGTCCTCGGAGATAAAGCAGGATATATTTTCCAAAAGTACTCTTGATCACTTACAACTTGGTGGAGGGCTAGCCCCCTTGCGTGCGCTGTGCGGTAAGGATGCCCTCCGGGGCAGGGCCCCCTGGCGCAGGTTTCTTCCCTTGTTTGGAAACCTTCATTTCCAAGTCTTCAGCGGCGGTCCTTTTCCTTCCTTGGGGAGAGGGGATTCTAGATTCTTCTCCCTGATTATCCTCCTTTTCGGAGACACTAATTCCCCCGGTTTGGATGAATAATGTGTGAAGCCCGCTTTCGGCTTCTTTATTCCTCCCTTTATCTTCCGCAGATGGCACTTGATAAGGTGCATGCTCAAGCATGCTGGCTAGTATAGGATCCGGTGAGCCTTCGGGAAGGGGGGCCGAACACCTGATCCTCTCCGCCTTTCTTATCCAGTCCTAGCCGAGAGCGATTTTTTCAGAATGATGTTATGACAAATAAAAAGACAGCATGTTCGGTCATAGGATTACTTACGTGGGTATCTAAACGGTTGCAGTTGAGACCCGCATCCTCGGTGGTGTCCGGACACTTTATTCGTGATCCGAAGAACAATCCATACATCTCTTCGAGCGTCACGCCGAAGAATTGCTGAATAGTTCGCGGTCCTTCCGGGTTGAACTCCCACATACGGAGAGATCGACGTTGGCATGGCAGGACCCGACGAACTAGCATAACTTGAATTACCTTGACAAGACTGACATCCCTCTTGAGGAGATCTCGGATGCGACTTTGCAATGTCGGCACGTCATTGACTGGCCCCCAGTCCAGCCCCTTGTTTACCCATGATGCCAGTTGCGGCGGGGGACACGAGCGGAAGGCGGGGGCAGCTGCCCACATTTTACCTCGGGGAGCTATGATGTAAAACCACTCCCGCTGCCATAAGTTGGACACCTCCGGGAAGGAACCCTTTGGCCATAGAGCATCGGCGCCTTTGCTTATTATGGCACCTCCACGGCTTCACATTGAAGGTCTTGAGCCATAAGCCAAAGTGTGGGGTGATCCGGAGGAAGGCCTCGCACACGACGATAAACGACGAGATGTGAAGGATGGAATCTAGAGCTAGAATGTGGAAATCGAGCCCGTAATAGAACATAATCCCTCTAACAAAGGGATCAAGACTAAAGCCTAGCCCTCGAAGGAAGTGGGAAACAAATACGACACTCTCGTTGGGTTTGGGAGTGGGGATGACTTGCCCTTGAGCAGGCAGCCTATGCGAGATTTTGGCGGTCAGATACCTGGCTTCCCTTAGCTTCTTGATGTCCTCCTCTGTGACAGAGGAGGCCATCCACCGACCTTGAAGGTTGGATCCGGACATGGTTGAAGGTCCGAAACGCTTAGCCTGAGCCTTGGGTGTAGGAACTCGAGGTGGGGGAAGGGAAGGATCGAGCGCGAGAAGAAAAGGACATGCCTTGGCCCCTTTATAAAGAGGGTGAACATCAAGCGTCCTCCGCGTGGCCGTTTGGAACTTGCCTAAAATCGAGGAGTCATACTAACAGGCACAATTGGGTTACCCACACCCGTATTGATGAGAATCTTGTGATAAGGGGAACACGATCTCTGCTTCGACAAGACATGCCAATAAAACCGCCTCGCAACACGTGTAGTGGCAGGTTGGGAAAATGGTTCATAATGACCGGACCACGACAGGATATCACGTTATGAAAAGTTGTGAGTGGATTAGATTTGTGGAATATTATACTCTCTATGGTTGTATGTGGAATTTGTTTTACAGAGCCGGACACAATCCTTGTGTTCAAAATCTTCTATGGACTTTTCGGAGAAGGAACCCGCCTTGCAATGCCGAAGACAATCTGCGCGCCGGACTCATCATCATTGAAGCCTGGTTCAGGGGCTACCGAGGGAGTCCTGGATTAGGGGGTCCTCGGACAGCCGGACTATATACTTTGGCCGGACTGTTGAGCTATGAAGATACAAGATTGAAGGCTTCGTCCCATGTCCAGGTGGGACTCTCCTTTGCGTGGAAGGCAAGCTTGGCGATTCGGATATGTAGATATCCTTCTCTGTAACCGACTCTGTGTAACCCTAGCCCACTCCGGTGTCTATATAAACCGGAGGGTTTAGTTCGTAGGGCAGCAACAATCATAATCATAGGCTAGCTTCTAGGGTTTAGCCTCTACGATCTCGTGGTAGATCAACTCTTGCAATACTCATATCATCAAGCAGGAAGTAGGGTATTACCTCCATCGAGAGGGCCCGAACCTGGGTAAACATTGTGTCCCCCACCTCATGTTACCATCAGCCTTAGACGCACAGTTCAGGACCCCCTACGTGAGATCCGCTGGTTTTGACACCGACAAGGACAAGCCTACTGAGGCACCAACAAAGCGTCGACGTCAACGGCGCCGCTCAAAACGGCGTCGTGAAAAAGACATCAATACCGGCATCGAAGAACATAACACTTCGGAGAACGCCGAAGACCCCGAAGCCCCTGTCGAGCCAACATCCAAACAGGATGATTGGGAGGATGGGCAAGTTAACCTCGATGATCCGGTCAGGAACGAGGACTCGGAAGATAGTAACTATCTACCACTCTCCGAGGATGAGGTGAGCCTCGGCGATGAAGATTTCATCGTTCCATAGGAACCACTTGAGCAGGAGCGCTTCAAGCGCCAGCTGATCGCTACTGCGAGAAGCCTAAAAAAGAAGCAACAACAGCTACAAGCCGAACAAGATACACTCAATGGCAGAGGGACCCAAGTCCTGGCTACCGAAGAGTATGGCCTTAAACGCCCAACAAAGAGTTATCCGAAGCGTCGGCTACTTCCACAATTCGATGACGAGGCCGTCGAGCCCATACCGTCCAGATACGACCGTGCTAATGAACCAGACCGGCCACCGCGTGGGCAAGATAAAGCGGCCACTTACGCCGAATACCAACCTGCGCCACCTCACCGTAGAGGTAGAGAGACAATGGCACCAGGATAAACCTACGACTTACGGCAGGACCTGGAAAATAGAGCAGGCCAAGCCAGATCAATCTATGGATCAAGGGGGCGTGCCCCAACATGAGAGGACGGCCATCAGGCCTGGCACGACAGGCATAACCTCACCCACCCCGAAAACCGCATACGGACTTCATCTGAACTGTGTGGTGACGTCACCCGATACAGAGGCGCCGCACACCCCTTATGCTTCACCGATGAGGTAATGGAGCACCAGTTCCCAGAAGGGTTTAAATCCGTAAACATTAAATCATACGATGGTACGACAGATCCCGTGGTATGGATTGAAGATTTGCTTCTCCATATTCACATGGCTCGCGGTGATGATCTACACACCATCAAATACCTCCCCCTAAAACTTAAGGGACCAACACGGCACTGGTTAAATAGCCTCCCAGAAAACTCCATTGGTAGCTGGGAAAACTTGGAAGATGCTTTTAGAGACAACTTCCAAGGCACTTATGTCCGGCCTCCGGACGCCGATGACCTCAGTCACATAGTCCAACAGCCCGGAGAGTCAGCTAGAAAATTCTGGACCAGGTTCCTAATTAAAAAGAACGAAATTGTCGACTGTCTGGACGCTGAAGCCCTAGCGGCTTTGAAACACAACATCCACGACGAATGGCTCGCCCGACACCTCAGCCAAGAAAAGCCGAAGTCCATGGCAGCCCTCACCGCACTTATGACCCGCTTTTGCGCGGGAGAAGATAGCTGGCTCGCTCGTTGAAACAATAACGCCAGCGACCCTGGCACCTCTGAAGCCAAAGATGGCAATGGTAGTCCACGATGCAACAAACACAAGCGTCGAAGCAACAATGACAATACCGAAGACATGGCGGTCAACGCCGGATTTAGTGGCTCCAAATCGGGTCAGCGGAAGAAACCATTCAAAGGAAATAAAGATGGTCCATCTAGTTTGGACCAAATACTAGATAGGCCCTGCCAAATTCATGGCACCCCCGACAAGCCTACCAATCATACCAACATGGATTGCTGGGTCTTCAAACAGGCCGGTAAGCTAAACACCGGGCATAAGGGGAGAGGGCCACCTAGCGACGAAGATGGTGAAGAGCCTCACCCACCAAACACAGGGGGACAGAAGAAATTCCCCCCGAGGTCAAAACAGTGATTATGATATATGTTACACATATCCCCAAAAGGGAGCGCAAGCGCGCTCTTAGGGACGTCTATGCCATAGAGCCAGTCGCCCAAAATTTTAACTCATGGTCAGCCTGTCCGATCACTTTCGATCATAGAGACCATCCGACCAGTATCCGTCATGGAGGTTCGACAGCATTGGTCCTCGACCCAATTATCGACAGATTCCACCTCACGCGCGTCCTCATGGACGATGGTAGCATCCTTAATTTGCTTTATCAGGACACCGTTCGCAAGATGGGTATCTGAAAGATCGTGGATGTCGCCTAGAGGGGGGTGAATAGGCGCTTTAAAATAATTACGGTTTAGGCTTGAACAAATGCGGAATAAAACTAGCGTTTAATTTGTCAAGCACAAAACCTAAAACAACTAGGCTCACCTATGTGCACCAACAACTTACGCTAAGTAATACAAACTACTATGTGATAGCAATATATATAACATGAAACACTATGGCTATCACAAAGTAAAGTGCATAAGTAAAGGGCTCGGGTAAGACATAACCGAGGCACGCGGAGACGATGATGTATCCCGAAGTTCACACCCTTGCGGATGCTAATATCCATTTGGAGCGGTGTGGAGGCATAATGCTCCCCAAGAAGCCACTAGGGCCACCATAATCTCCTCACGCCCTCGCACAATGCAAGATGTCGTGATTCCACTAAGGGACCCTTGAGGGAGGTCACCGAACCCGTACAAATGGCAACCCTTGGGGGCGGTCATCGAACCCGTACACTTTGGTAGCCCTTGGGGGCGATCACCGGTACCCGTCAAATTGCTCAGGGCGATTTCCACAACCTAATTGGAGACCCCCGACGCTTACCCGGAGCTTTACACCATAATGATTGAGCTCCGAACACCACCAACCGTCTAGGGCGCCCAAGCACCCAAGAGGAGCAAGCTCAAGGGTACCAAGCACCCAAGAGTAATAAGCTTCTCAACTTGTAACTTCCATGTATCACCATGGAGAACTCAAACCGGTGCACCAAATGCAATGGCAAGGGCACACGGAGTGCCCAAGTCCTTCTCTCTCAAATCTCACCGAAGCAACTAATGCTAGGGAGGAAAATGAGAGGAAGAACAAGAAGGAGAACACCAAGAACTCCAAGATCTAGATCCAAGGGGTTTCCCTCACATAGAGGAGAAAGTGATTGGTGGAAATATGGATCTAGATCTCCTCTCTCTTCTCCCTAAAAAACTAGCAAGAATCCATGGAGGGATTGAGAGTTAGCAAGCTCGAAGAAGGTCAACAATGGGGGAAGAACATGAGCTCAAAGGATAAAGTTCATTGGGGAAGAAGACCCCCTTTTATAGGTGGGGGAAAATCCGACCGTTATGCTCACAACCCGCACAGAGCGGTACTACCGCTCGACCTCACGGTACTACCGCAAGGGGTAGCAGTACCACCTCAAAGGGTAGCGGTACTACTGCTTGCGAGCGGTACTAAAAAAATACATCCGTGCCTACCACCGCTGGACTTGTGATGAGTTTTTGGTCCGGAGCGGTACTACCGCTGTAGTAGCCGCAGTAGTAAAAAATTACATCCGCTCCTGTCTACGGTAGTACCGCTACAGCCTTTTCAGAACACCAAAACTGCCACAACTTCTGCAAACGGACTCCAAATTCAATGAAACCAAGTTTGTTGGAAAGCTAGAGACAAGGGCTAACACAATCTTGAAAGAAATAACAATAATAAGGAAATTAGAAAAGGCCCAAGAGAAAATGCTGAGAACCCTTCCTCAAAAAATACCGGTAAAACCTTCAACACCGAAAACGCGATAGAAGAAGCATATGAAATCCGTTTTCGATGTACTAGAGCTTGTCACAAAGATAACCACAAGCTCTAAAACCTCAAAATAAAATACAAATAAGAATCAAGAAAGATGATGCAAGGATGCAATGGTTTGAGCTCTTGACAAACGATACAATCATGCTACTCACTTGAGAGCCCCCCTTGATAGTACGGCTATCGATCCTATAACCCGGTATCCAAACTATTACCATAAGACCGGTAAAATATAAAACCTATCAAGGGCAAACCTTTGCCTTGCATGAAGTCCACGTGAGCTAGATGATGATGATCTTGACTCCCTCAAGTTGGACACCTTTCCTGATTGCGTTGGGTCGATGAAGACTAGATGATTTCTCCACCATACTCCACTATGGGTGAGACACTCTTCGGCACATCTTCACAAGTCCATTGACACCACAATGGATGGGAAGCATCAAGCACTTGATCTCTTTGTGATGCTCCACTTGAACTTGCGCACAGAATTGTTGATGACGATCACCACTTGATGTCATCCTCTCCATTGGTTGAGCGATATCTTCCTCTTGACACAAGCCCATGAACACGTACCTAACCCCACATAGAACTCTCACATAGACCATGGGTTAGTACACCAAAGCACAATGGACAATGCTTACCATACCATGAGATCAGTTGATCCCACTCGGTGTATCTTCTATGCTTTGTGTGATGATCAACTTGAATCACTCTCTGTACTTAGTATTGATCAACCTTGACTCTTTCCAACTCTATCACCAATCTTTGGATAATTCCTTAATACCACCTTGGTCAAATCATAAACTCCATGAAAACAACACATGTACTTCAAGAAATGCCTATGGAAAAATCCTTCAAATATAACTCAATGCAACCATTAGTCCATAGAGAATGTCATCAATTACCAAAACCACACATGGGGGCCCCGCGTGTCCTTTCAATCTCCCCCATTTGGTAATTGATGACAATCACTTTCAAGAGAGTTTATATAAGGAATTATGCATCACCATGCAATGCAACAACCAATGATGCAGGAGAATGAGATGCAAATGCTTAGGAACAAAACCAAAGCAAGGAGAGGACTCTGAAAACCTTCTCCGCAAAACTCTCTGAAACGAAGACTCTAAAAACCTTCTCCATAAAACTCTATGAAACTTCTCCCCCATTGGCATCGATTGCCAAAATGGGCAAAAAGCTTAGAAGGCCAATATAATAAGTGTTCCTCTATAAATTGTGTATTTCTCAACAAGATAGTGGAATGCCATACGCATATCCAAAGGTAAATACTTGGAGGAACACAAACTATATTGAGGCACAAAGATTGCTAAAGAATGATATGCCACAAGGACATAACAAAGAGAGACACAAGCAATCAAACAATCAAAAGATACCAATTGAAGCAAGCAATCAAAGGATATCGATTGAACCAACTAGACCAAAGATCCTACGAGCCACATGAATAAAGGATATTATGATATGAGCAAAGGAGTGTTCTAAAGAAACTAGAGAAGATCACCATGATTTGTGCACACATAAGAACATTTGTATTTGGATACAAAGTGCACAAAATAGGATCATAGCTCCCCCAAAATCAATATAAACTTACAACAAGTGCAAGTGAGCATATAGGAAACAAAGCCTAGTACTTGCAACAAACACATGGTTGAGCAACTAGTAAAAGAGGCAACTTAAGAATGGGCTCAACCAAAAGGATGTGTGTGAGTCAAGGCAATGCACTTGAGAAGACTAATGTACGGATGAGCATTAAGCATCAATAAAGTCTTGAAGGAATGAGGCACATGGTGCAATGCCTATCATTCCCACACACAACTAGCAAATAGGTTCAGAAGCTTACTAATAAGCATATAAAGAACCTATGCTTGTGACAACCCGTGGTGAAGATAGAAGATGAAAGCCTCATCAAGACGAGGGATACCAATTAAGATGGCAAAGCCTCGTAAAGATAAGCATGGGGAAAATAATCTTCACCACACAAGAGTGCATCAAGATGCAACGATAGAAGACACGCACTCAAGGCAAAAGCTTTCACGGAGCCACCAAAGAAATAACATAAGAAAGACAAGGTGGACGTGAAAGAAATGATATCAACTAGATATGCAACTTCTCTCAAGTGTATAAGATTCTAGGTAGACGAAATCATGATGATATATATCTACAAAGAAGGATGTACACCCGAAATAGTTACAACACGAGGAACAAGATATCCAAAAGGAAGTCATACATATACCAATAAGATATTTGCTTGGAAGCATAGCACATGGCTAGATATGGTCTTATTGTATATAAATGAATTCCTACCATACAACCATCAAAGACATCACAACTAGCAACATGAGATCGTCGTTGAGATGCTTTGAGAAAGGAAACAAGTATCATAAGATGGAATGAATAGCATGCCAAGATGCAGCCTACACAAAGTTGGATGCAAGAAAATAATGCATGAATAGATACTTGTTACCGAGATATCATTGGAAGGATGTAGAAGAAACCAATTGAAGGTAGTAGATAGTAGTTCATTGAGAATCCTAACTTGACTCCAATAAGCACATGGTGACACCACCTTCCTTGTGAGTGAGCCGAGCATCCAATGCATCTCCAATTGTTCCTAGAATAACAACACAAACAAAATGGTACCCAAACTCATTGGGACCAAAGAGTTAGAAACATCAATATACATAGGACAAACTCCACATAAATATGTGCATATAGAGAAGGAAATGAATTTCATGTACATCTCATCCAATTTGAGACTTGGTGGAGTTTCCCTATATATTGGGTCAAATAAAGAAGGCATGCCAACGAGACAACATGAAGTAAATATGCATGCTCAAGACCTTCAAGAACCGATACCAAATGAATAAAACATCACTTGGAGGATATCCATAAAAGATACATCAAGGAATGAGATATCCATCGATACAGTCAAAATAAAAGATATCAAACTCCCAAAAGAGAGGATGGTTCCAAACAAACCAAGATCTCTAGAAATTTTCATGATGGCACAAAGTACCAAGACTAGTGCATTATAGAGAATTTCCATTTGAATACAAAATGCACAAGGTGGGATAACCACTTTCACTATATCTAGAAAATACTAGACAAGCTCAAGAAATAAACAAGATCCACAAGTGGTATGGAAGACAAAGGGAGTTGATACATTCCTTGGCAAGAGAAAAGGAAAATAAAAGCAAAAGCGAATGTAAAGATGATCAATAAATTCTACCACACAAGTGAGTACCAATTGTCAGAAGACAAGAAGTAAATGGAAATAATTCCCGGTGGTAGATAACAAGGATACCCGACATCATCTTCACACAAAACAAAAAGCAAATCGCAACTTGTAGAGCTAACATGCCACCTAGGAAGAAGATAATTTACAATATCAACTCTAGGTGAGAATATCTCAAATGTACACATTTTCTAGGCTAGTAATATACACATAGCATATTACTCTCCCATAATGTGATACCAATTAAGGATAAACAAGAGGAAAATAAAAGGATCCAACAAGAGATAATTAATGGATTATTTAGAATTTGAATTTCTCATGAGAAGACATACCACATAGCGACTAGATAATCTTGAAATATCAATACTAGATGGTATTACTCATGTACACACATTTATAGGATTGTGAGGTGCACAAAGCACATCACTCCCCCATAATGGGATATTCCATTAATCTCTCACAAGAGCCAACTAAGAAATAAACAGGATGCAAAAGGATCAATGCATGACACACACGTACATGATGTGCAAACCAACACACACATACTTGATTGCTCAAGATAATCAAGTTGGAAGCACAACATATACAAACACATGCAAGGAACGAAACCAAACATGCAAAGGGGCAAGTAACTATCAATGTAAACACTTTAAGCACGAGTTACCGCAAGGAGGAACATTGGATATAAGATAGAAACTTGATAATCCGAATGACTTGGCTTGAGACAATAAGAATGATGAAGTCCCCTTAATTCTTCATAATGTAGCCAAGTCTCCAATGACCTCCAAGAACACCTATGATCAAGTATGAGCTAGTTGTTCCCCAACCAAGTTGGGTCCTAAGAGGTTAGTCACAATAGGCTTGGCTACCCAAATGGTTCTTTTCTTGACACCACTTTGAGCACCAACAAATTTGGCAAACACATTGCCAACCTTATCCTTCCCAAGAGAATAGATATCATCAATTAGAATAGGGTTGGATAAGGTACCATTTGTGCATGAAGAAGCGACGTGACATTTTTCACGACATAGGTAGCAATGTCTAATCTTTAATTTCTTCCCACTTGATTTCTCAACTTGAGAAGCATTAGCTTGAGTTTTCTTGGGAAGAGGCCTTTCTTCAACTTGAGGTTAAGAATGAGAGTGAACTTGTGGCTGCTTCCCTTGTTGCTTGTCACTAATGGCCTTCTTCTTCAAAGGGCAAGATTTAACATGACGCCCTTCAATTTTGCACTTGAAGCAACTGATCTTGGCTGAATTCTTGACTTGTTTTTGGCCCTTCTTCTTGTTGCTCTTGGACTTCTTCTTCTTCTTATTGGAGTTGAATCCAAGTCCACCTTTGTCATTGGGGGATTTTTGTACACTCAAGATATTGTTGAGTATGGCCTTCCCTTCATGACACTTTTCCAAATCTTTCTTCAAAGAAGTGACTTGGGCCTTGAGCTCTTTGATTTCCTCTACATAGTTAGTCTCAACACAAGCACTAGAGGAAGTATAAGCTTCATTGTTAGAGCAACAAGGCAAGGAAAGCAATCCATCACAAGATGTACCAATGTTATGCATGGATGAATCGCGAGGACTAGCACAAGGCAATATAGCATTTTGACTAAAAGTAGTGCTAGTGTCCACATGAGGTCACTAGATGTTACCTTAGCAATCATGGCCTCTGTGCTATCTTTAGAACATTATGGGATACTAGAAGATCATCATGAGATCTTGGGAGCTTTTCATGGCTTTCTTCTAATTTCCCATAATTTCTAGATGACAACTCAAGTTGAGCCCGTAGCTCAACGTTCTCCTTCAAAATGGATGCTTCACAAGTAATAGAGTTTTAGCACAAGCATCATCATTAACAACAATAGGAGAGGACAACTTGGCAAGCTCTTTTAACTAAGAAGCTTCAAGTTGATCATGAGACTCGGTGAGTTTGATGAGCTCACCCTTGATGACCCTTGAGCCATTTTCGAGGTGCTCAAACTCCTCAAGGAGTCTAGCATGAGCAACTTCAAGCTTAGCATTTTTAGTTTCAAAAACATTGGCCACCTCAAGAGCTCTATCATGAGATTCCTTAACTCTAGATAATTCTAGAGCAAAAGTCTCCTCAAGGGATTCCTTGGTGGTTTGTTCAAGTTCAAGAGCTTGAGAGAGGTCCGCAATCTCATTAGCGTAATCACGCTCATGACCTTCCATTTTATCAATGGTGACCTCATGCTCCTCAAGACGAGATTCCAACTCATCAATATATTTCTTGCCCTCAATAGCAATAGACATGATTTCCATGAAGTTGGAATGAGCAATTTTATTCTTAAGAAGAGCTTTAAAAATAATTCCCCCCTTAATTTTTAAGGAGGCAACATCATCATTCTCTTCATCATAATCGACATCATCATCACTCTTGCCATCATCAATATCATCACAAGATATATTGGGATTCAAAGTGGGAGATACCTTTGAAGCCTTCGCCATAAGGCAAAATGCAATAGATGATGATGTAGGATCCCTTGAAGCACCATTCAAGACCACATCTTGTTCCATGGAGTGTTGGGTTTCCTCTACATTGTTAGTACAACAACTCGAGGAAATACATGCATTTTTATCATGGCAACAAGATATAGCAAGCATATCATCATGAGATTTACTCAAGCAATTTGTACATGATATGCACGGACTATCAACACAAGCATGAGAAAACATGTAAGGTGCACGAAGTGTTAAATCCAAAGATGGAGCATTGCAATAAGATAGTGATGAAGAGTCATCAATGATAAGCACACTATCATCATTGCAATGACCACCAATACTCACCATATCATTACCTTGTGGCAAACCACATGTGGGTGATGTAGTAGAAGGTGAGAAAGCAACACGACCGGAGGTGGAGGGAGAACAATCATCCCCACAAATCTTGGACACACCATATTTATCTTGAAGCTTTGTCCACAACTCATGAGCATCTCGAAATGGCATGAGTTGAAATATAATTACATTGCTCAAAGCATCGAAAAGCACATTAGAAGCTTTAGCATTGAGATAAGAGTTTTTCTCATCCTCTAAAGATAATCTTTGGGGATCATTTGGAGGAGAAAAACCCATATCCACAATTCACTCTAAATTTGGGTCCAGGACCCTAAAGATATTAAGCATGCGAATTACCCAAACATCAAAATTTGTGCCATCGAAACTAAGAGTGTCGGAGAATCCTAATCCCCTAGTCGACATCTTTACTCTCTAGGCGGTTAAGCCTAACAAAGAGAGACGATACTCTGATACCAATTCAAAGACCGTGGATGTCCCCTAGAGGGGGGGGTGAATACGCGCTTTAAAATAACTAGCAAAAGAGCCTGTGCGTTGCAAAAGGAGAGAAAACATAACACATGCTCTTAACCCGACAACCATCACTGAAGACCACAATACGTCCATCCCCTTTATTGTAGCGAGGCATCATATTTGTGCTGCCGGTTATCCTCCTTCTCACCCTCGCCGGCGATGGCCTTGGTGTTCACACAAACAAAATAAAACGTGTTCGAATATGGTTAATCCTAAGGCGTCTATCTCTTCCTCTCTCTCTCTCTCTCTCTCTCGCATTCTCTCACTCTCACGATGAGAAATCTGTTGTTTTCCCCTGCGACGTTTTTCAGAGGTATGCATGTGTAGTTATTGATATTTTCTTTTCCCTATATGGTTATAGTGGGGTGTTTATTTGCAATTCGGTTCGCCGCCGGTATGAAAGAAAAATGATCGCGCGCTATAAATTATAAGTTTGCTTCTAAAACAATATTTTAAAAATATTTCACAGGTAGAATTAACATCATATTCATATTTCACAGATTTTTCTAATCAAATTTCATATATAACATGTTAAAATTGGAGTTACGGTTTAAAAGATACGTACTCCCCCTATAAAGAAATATAAGAGCATTTAGATTACTAAAGTAGTGTTCTAAATGCTTTTATATTTCTTTACGGAGGGAGTATAATTTAGAAACTCATTTGTTTGACTTAAATATCTTCCAAAATAATATTTAAAAATACTTAACAGGTAAAAATAATCTCATATTCATATTCTACGTATTTTTCTAATCAAATTTTATATATAATATGTTCAAATCGAAGTTACGGTTTAAAAGATATGAATGATTTAGAAAAGCATTTGTTTGACTTAAATATAATCCAAGGATGAATTACCTAAAAGATAAGGGAGGTTTTCAAAAAATATGAAATAACGGTTCGGGTGTGACTTAAAACAGGACTGCGGATTGAATTATCTGAAATAGAGGGATTTTTCTGAAAAATTACATGACGAACGAGAATAAACCCAATTTGCTTTATTATAGCAAATATGCCTGTGCGTTGCAATGGGAGATTATGTAGGTGTGCTAGATATAAAAAAGTCTAAATCAAATGTCAGGATGAGATAAGGACTTTTAAAATATCATTTCACAAACTATGTCTAAGTGATGTCATGATGAAATAAGGGACTTCTAAAAATTCATTTAAAAAACTAAACATGTGATGGTTTGATCACGATTTTATTTCCTAAGGCGCCACAACGAAAAAAATTGGCTAAGCAAACTGCATTGATAGACCCTGCTTGAGCTAGAGTGATGAATGATGTGCCTCGTCTTGACCTAGCGTAGGGGTGTGTCGGTGTCAAAACCGGCGGATCTCGGGTAGGGGTCCCGAACTGTGCGTCTAGGCCGGATGGTAAAGGAGGCAAGGGACATGAAGTTTTACCCAGGTTTGGGCCCTCTTGATGGAGGTAAAACCCTACGTCCTGCTTGATTAATATTGATGATATGGGTAGTACAAGAGTAGATCTACCACGAGATCGGAGAGGCTAAACCCTAGAAGCTAGCCTATGGTATGATTGTTGTTGTGTATGTCGTCCTACGGACTAAAACCCTCCAGTTTATATAGACACCGGAGAGGGTTAGGGTTACACAAAGTCAGTTACAATGGTAGGAGATCTGCATATCCGTATCCCAAGCTTGCCTTCCACGCCAAGGAAAGTCCCTTCCGGACACGGGACGAAGTCTTCAATCTTGTATCTTCATAGTCCAGGAGTCCGACTGAAGGTATAGTCCGGCCATCCGGACACCCCTAATCCAGGACTCCCTTAGTAGCCCCTGAACCAGGCTTCAATGACGACGAGTCCAGTGCGCAGATTGTCTTCGGCATTGCAAGGCGGGTTCCTCCTCCAAGTACTTCATAGAAGATTTTGAACAAAAAGATAGTGTCCGGCTCTGCAAAATAAGTTTCCACATATTGCCACAGAGAGAATAACATTTACACAAATCTAATCTGCTGACGTATTCCGTAGTGTGACACACCACGACCAAGCCTTTATCCGAGTCATTTCATTATCCTACCTCAGCGTGTCATGTGAGGTGGTTTCCTTGGCACGTCTTGTTAAAGAAGAGATCGTGTCCCCTTATTCCGGGATTCTCATCAATACGGGCGTGGGTAACCCAACCGCGCCATTGATTACGGCATTTGGAGATAAGCGAGTTTTACCAGGCTGGTGGGGACACGTAGTTGCGTCCACCCATATAAGGGGATAGGGATCCACCTTTTCACCTACGCCTTCTTCCTCCCCTGCTTATCCATTCTCACGCACTCGAGCTCCAGCGCCCAAGTCCACACTCCCCACCTCAACCTTCTCCAGCCATGTCCAAAGCGGGAGGCAAGTGGATGGTCTCTTCCATCACAGACGGACACATCAAAAAACTGAGGAAGGCCAGATACTTGTCTAACGACATTGCGTACCGGCTTCCCGAAAAGGGGCAGCTCATCCCCACCCCTAGGCCCCATGAGAGGGTGGTGTTCCTCCCCCATTTCCTCCGCGGACTGGGCTTCCCTCTTCACCCATTTGTCCAGGGGCTCATGTTCTACTATGGCCTAGATTTCCATGATCTGGCCCCGAACTTTGTCCTCAACATCTCGGCGTTTAGCGTCGTGTGCGAGGCTTTCCTCCGCATCCGCCCCCATTTTGGCCTATGGCTCAAGACTTTAAACGTTAAGCTGAAGGTGGTGCGCGGCAACCAGGTGGAGTGCGGAGGCGCCATGGTGGGCAAGATGGCCAATGTCTTATGGCTCGAGGGCTCCTTTGTGGAGAACCTGAAGGGGTGGCAATCAGGGTGGTTTTACACCACCGAGCCGCGCGACCCCGAATGGGTCGCAGCCCTCGTGTTTCGATCCGGACCCCCTATGCGGCTTACCTCATGGAAGGAGATGGGCCTGTCGTGGGGTAAAAAAGGAGAGCTGACCGGACACCAAACATGCATCCAAACCCTGGTGGACACGAAGCTCAAACTTGTCAATGTTGTCCAGGTTATGCTCATCCGCCTGATCCTCCCGTGTCAACAACGGGCTTTCAACCTGTGGGAGTTCGACCCGGCGCGGCACCAAACTCTGAGCAGGCTCTTCGGCACGACGTACGAAGATGCTTGGAAGGTGCTTTTCAAGGATGCCGAGGCCCCCGCATCCGCTACCGAGGATCGCGGATTCAGTATGCAGCATCACGCTCATGCGGTAAGTTATTTTTTCCTTTTACAGGGTATCAGTTTTTTATAGTTTGACTCCATGTGGGATCTAAGCTCCCTTACCTTTGACAGGACTGGCAGGTGACGTCCGGACAGATCAACTGTCTGGCTCCTTTGCCCGAAGGCCCAGCGGACGCTCGCTTGGCGGAGCTGCTGGTTCCGGCACCCTATGTGGTGCCGGAGAAGAAGGCCGTGAAAAAGGCCACAGGGACTCGAAAGAGTGCCCGGCGCCAGGAGGTGTCGGATCCATCATCCGACGGTTCCGAGGCGCATTCCTCCCGTGAAGACGAGGAGGGAGAAGAAGAGACCTCTCCCCCTCCAGCGGGAGGAGAGAAGAAAAGGAAGGCCACCCTCTCTGGGGAGGTCGGAGGGTCCAAGAAGGGGAAAACCCTTCCTCCGGACTACTCCACCGACGCCGACGACGGCGGAGAGGAGTGACCGCCCAGGGCCAAGCCCCTGGCAAAATCGTAAGTATCCGGATACCAGAGTAATTCATAGTATCCGCTTATTGCGCATATTTCCCTTATGTCGAATATGTTTATGCAGCCCACCCAAAGACCGGCTCGATGCATCGTCGAGTTGCTCACTGGACTCGTCGGATGTGAACTCGCTTCCGACGGCTTCCTCCCCCCACCCTACGGACGACACCGAAGTGTTGTCCCAACAGGTTCCAAGCCGAGAGGAGGTGGTCCTGGAGGCGCCGCAAGGCGACCTCCCGTACTCCAGGAGTAAAGGGGATGAAACCCCCCAGGGCTCCAAGTCCGGCTCTAGGCCGAACACCGCTCCGGAACCTTCAAAGGTTCCAGAGTCCAGCGGGGGACCTCCTTCCAAGAGGAGCAAGCCCATCGTGCCGGTGACCCCCGTCCAACCGGAGGCGCCGGACAATCTGTTGGAGGCGCTCCAAGGCGCCTCCATCAACGAGGAGCACCGCACCATTATGAGTGCGGTGGTCCAGAAGGTTCAGTCCGCCAAGAGCGAACTGACTGAAGCTTGTACTAGCCTTTTAACAGGCTTTGAGGTAAGTAAAGAATGTGTAAATAATATTACCGCATAGAAAGTAGCCCCTGATGCTCTGTTCGGCGTTCGAAAAGAAAAGCCAAATAGAGGATCAAATAAAATTCGCAGGAGTCTAACAAAAATGAGTCAATATGCGTATGCAGGCTTCTCTGCTTGTGTCCGCCGCACTGACTGCGGAAGTGGACACGCTAAGGCAGAACCTCGAGCGGTCCGAGCAAGAGCTCGGGCGTGCCAAGAAGCAGCTCGAGGACAATGAAGGTAAGAAATACCTTGTTTAAATATATATAAAAAGGTGCAATTGCAAAAAATGACAGGATTATCGTGGCTATTGTAGGGGCCACATCTGAGGTGGCAACCCTTACCAAGCGCTGGTCGAGGCCGAGAAGAGGGCGGCCATGGAGCGCATCGAGCGGGAGAAGTATGAGGCCGAGGTTGGCAAGGTACGGCAAGAGCTCCAGGCTCTCATGGAAAAACATGAGAGTTTGGAGCTTGACTCAAAGACGCGAGCGTCCGAGCTCGCGGTGGCTATTGAAAATGCCAAGTCTGCCAAGGCCGAATCCGAGAAGACCCTCCAGGAGTTGGATGAGGTGAAGAAGATAGCGGCGGGTAAGACATTCTTTATGCAAAGCAAACACATAAACATGAGTTACTTGTTACTTACCCGAATCCAGAGCTCTCCAGGAGCGTTCGCAGATCTTCCCCGGAGTGTGTCCGATGCGGCCGCATTCTACCGAGCCGAGGAGGGCAGATCGATAGAGAAGGTGTTCTAGTATCAGTATGCTGAGGCTGGACACCCCGTGCCCCTGAGCGACTAGTTGAAGCAATTGGTCGAGCTCCACAAGGCGGCCGAACAGGCCATGAAGGGCCTCATAGTTCGGCTGTGGCCTGGAGAGGCTCTGCCTGGGAGCTATTTCAGGCTGGTGCGGCGGCTGGTGGCGGCCTGTCCAAGGCTCGAAGTCATCAAGTGCTCCGTCTGCATTGAAGGTGCCCGTAGGGCCCTTGCCCATGCTAAGCTGCACTAGGGCAAGTTGGATGCTGAGAAGCTTGTGAAGGACGGGCCACCGCCGGGGAAAGAGCATCGCAAGCCCGAGAATTATTATAAGGATGTTCTGAAGGGTGCCTGCCTTGTGGCGGATGAATGTTGTAGGGATGTAATTTTTGAGTGAAACTTGCTTGCTTTGTCCTGTGCGCTGAAAACTTGTTCATATGCGCTAAGCAATGCTGTTGGAATTTAAAATATTACCTTCTGTGCGGCTGTTTATCAATTCTGAGAGATGGCAAGTCATCGGCTTCTGCCCCCGTGCCGCTAGTGCTGGGGTGTTCGGGGATAAACCTGAGCGCTCTTTTCCCCATGTTTGGGTCCTTCGAGGGAGGCGCTCAGCCCAACGAACGAGGCAATCAGACTATAATGCGTGAACACTCTCACTTAGCCATAGAATTCTATAATTTTAAATTTCGGCGAAGCCCCTGGTATTCGAAAGACCGAGTTCGGGGCGCTATCCATGCCTTGGCCGGATAGAGTCGGCTCCTCACTCTAAGCGGCATAAGTCATTAGGGACTCGAAAAACCTCTTGAACAGCGACCAGCTCTCGCTTCATCATGACAGTCAGTTTTAGCTTTCTCCACTGAGGTGCTCGACCCAGCTCAACTGGGGCACAATCGAAGTGGTTCTCCTAGTGCTACCTTAGCCGATATAGCGGAACGTAAGGCACCAAAACATAGGAGCCGGGCAAACCCAACTATTGACGCAAGACATGATTCGGAGCCGATGCATATAGTGCTATAAGTTCGGGGTGCCGCACTTGTTAAAGTGTTCGGACTTCTCACACCATATTGAGGGGTACTAAAGCCCCTGGCATATTTAGGTCGTACCAAAGTGTACGGGTGCAATATGTCGTTAAGGAACATATATAAATAAAAAAAGAGTAATGCGAAAATAGACAAAAGCTATGCACTGTTTATTAAAGAGGGCTGCGATCAAAGCAGAACGATACAAATAATGCGATAAGCAAAAGGTTGGACTATGTAACATGTCCGTTCCAGGGGCAAGCTGCAGAATAGTATGCGAAACAGGTATACTGCTCGTGATAGAAACCACCTGGGAGTTCCATAATGCGGCGTGGCTTGTCTGCTTCCCTGGTTCTTGCATCATTTGTGCGGCAATTGAACTGCCGAACAGGCTTTCCGAAGAGTGGAGTCCTAAAAGTAAGAGAAAATAAAAAAATCGTCAGCCCCTGGTGCGGTTTAAGCCGTGTTTCGGGCGTGCCGTGATGGTGCCCCTCCCCCTGTACCCATGGTATTTCTAGAGCGTAGTTATGTACGCGAAGTACTGGTGTCTCCTTTTTGCGAGGGCTGGGGTTAGGTCCGCATTGCTACGCTTGCTCAGATCGTGCCAGGCGGTCTTGCTGTAGGTTACTCCGGGCGTGCTTGACGGTGTCCGTTCGTTTAATGGCCGGACTGGAGAACTTCCTGGAGAGGCTACTTTGTACTTCCGCTGCAAGGGCCGCCGTGTGCTCCTCCGTTCGGAGGGAGCGTTTGGTGTTTCCATTGACCATAATTACTCCTCGAGGGCCCGACATCTTGAGCTTAAGGTATGCGTAGTGCGGTACCGCATTGAACTTGGTGAATGCGGTTCGCCCGAGCAGTGTGTGATAGCCACTGCGGAATGGGACTATGTCGAAGATTACCTCCTTGCTTCGAAAATTATCCGGAGATCCGAAGACCACTTCAAGTGTGACTGAGCCTGTGCAGTTGGCCTCTACACCTGGTATTATGCCCTTAAAGGTCGTTTTGGTGGGCTTAATCCTCGAGGGATCTATGCCCATTTTCCGCACTGTATCCTGGTAAAGCAGGTTCAGGCTACTGCCGCCGTCCATGAGGACTCTAGTGAGATGAAATCCGTCAATAATTGGGTCTAGAACCAATGCGGCGAATCTGCCATGACGGATGCTAGTGGGATGGTCCCTTCGATCAAAGGTGATCGGGCAAGAGGACCATGGGTTGAACTTTGGGGCGACTGGCTCTACCGCATATACGTCCCTTAACGCGCGCTTCGGCTCCCTTTTGGGGACGCGGGTTGCGTATATCATGTTCACCGTCCGCACTTGTGGGGGGAAACCCTTCTGTCCACTGTTGTTCGACGGCCGGGGCTCCTCGTCGTCATCACTATGCAGCCCCTTGTCTTCATTTTCGGCCTTTAACTTGCATGCCTACTTGAACACCCAACAATCCCTGTTGGTGTGATTGGCCGGCTTTTCGGGGGTGCCATGTATCTGGCACAAGCGGTCGAGTATATGGTCCAAATTGGACGGGCCCCTAGGATTCCTTTTGGATGGCTTTTTCCGCTGACCGGATTTAGAGCCTCTGAATCCGGCATTAACTATCGTATCCTCAGCATTGTCGCCTTTAATGCGGCACTTCTGCTTGCTGCGACGCGACCTGCCACTATTGTCCCTGGTATCCGAATTGCCAGGGTTCTTGGTCATATTGTTGCTACGAGCAAGCCAGCTGTCTTCTCCCGTGCAAAAGCGGGTCATGAGTGTCGTGAGTGCTGCCATAGACTTCGAATTTTCCTGTCCAAGGTGCCGGGCAAGCCACTCGTCACGGATATTGTGCTTGAAGGCTGCTAGGGCCTCAGCGTCCGGACAGTCGACTATTTGATTTTTCTTTGTTAGGAACCGTATCCAGAATTGCCTGGCCGATTCCTCTGGCTGCTGAATTACGTGACTTAGGTCATCGGCGTCTGGGGGTCGCACATAAGTTCCCTGGTAATTGTCGAGGAATGCGGCTTCCAGGTCCTCCCAACAACTGATTGATCCTGTTGGCAAGCTGTTAAGCCAATGCCGAGCTGGTCCTTTAAGCTTGAGTGGGAGGTATTTGATGGCGTGGAAATCATCACTGCGGGCCATGTGGAAGGAGATAATCCTCGATCCATACCGCAGGATCTGTTGTGCCATCATATGATTCGATATTTACGGGTTTGAAACCCTCGGGGGTTTGATGATCCATTATTTCGTCTGTGAAGCATAGTGGGTGTGCGGCGCCTCTGTACTGGGCTATATCACGACGTAGCTCCAATGAGCTTTGTCAACTGTGTTTGGCCCTGCCGAATTTGTGGCCGGCGTGACGGTTACCGTCTCGAGCCATGGGGCGCCCACGCGATCTGTAGATCGATCTTGTTTGCCTTGCCTTGTCCTCCAACATATTTTGTAAGTTCGACGCGTATTCCCGTGCCTTGGTACGGGGTGCGGCTTGAGTGGAGGGCCGAGAGGCCTCTCTGTCGCGGCCACGAGGTGGCCGGTCGGCCGCATCAAGTGCTTCCTCCTCTAATCGGGGTAGCAACCTGCGCTTTGGGTAGCTCTTGGAGGGGCGTTCGAGTTTATGCTCTTCGGCCGCAAGGACTTCAGTCCATCTGTCGACTAGCAAATTTTGATCAGCTCTGAGCTGTTGCTGTTTTTTCTTGAGGCTTCTTGCCGTGGCCATAAGCCTGCATCGAAAATGCCCTTGCTCGACGGGATCCTCTCTGTATGCCGCTCTCTCATGAGGGCTAGTTTCTCCATCCTCTTGTGCTAAATCTTGCTGGAGGGGATTTTCTTCGGCACTTTCCGGAGTATTATTATCTCCCGTGCCGGAATCACCGTATTTGTTTTGGCGGGATTTTGAGCGGCGCCGCTGACGCTGGCGCTTAGGCTATTTCTTGGAGGGGTCATCCTCCGCTGTTCCATCGCCATCTCCTTCTTTTGGGGTGTCCACCATGTATATGTCGTATGACGAGGTGGCTTTCCAGGGCCTGATAGGCGCTGGTTCTTCGTTGTCTCCTTCATCGGTGTCCATATCATCGATGTCTTCGGAGTCGAAGTCGAGCATGTCAGTTAAGTCGTCGACAGTGGCTACAAAGTGGGTGGTGGGTGGGTTTTGAATTTCTTCATTGTCCGAATCCCAACCTTGCTGACCGTAGTCCGGCCAGGGCTCTCCTGATAAAGAGAGAGACTTCAGTGTCTTCAGAATATCGCCGAAAGGCGAGTGCTGAAAGATGCCCGCGGCAGTGAACTCCATAATCGGCGCCCAGTCGGATTCGATCGGCAGGGGCGCGGAGGGTTCGGAGTCCGGAGAGGAGTCCGACTCCTTAGAGTCACGAGTCTCGTAGAGTGCGGGGCTGGTTTTCGGCTCGATCACCGTTGGGATCGCAGCCCCCGAGGCCGCGTCCAACCACCCATCCTCGATCGGCGCAGTTGGGTCCGAATTAAGGGTCGAAGCCGATGCGGGTGCGGCCTCGAGGGCACTGTTCGGCGGCAGAGCTAGATCATGCTCGTCGTGATAGTGCAGCGCGCTCGGCAGTGGCTCGAATCCGTCGAAGATCAAGTCCCCGCGGATGTCAGCCGTGTAGTTTAAACTTCCAAATCTAACCTGACGGCCAGGGGCATAGCTTTCGATCTGCTCCAGATGGCCAAGTGAATTGGCCCGCAGTGCGAAGCCGCCGAAGACGAAGATCTGTCCGAGGAGGAAGGTCTCACCCTGGACTGCATCTCCATTGATGATCGTAGGAGCCATCAAGCCTGACGGCGACAACACAGAGGAACTCTCAATGAAAGCACCAATGTCAGTGTCAAAACCGGCGGATCTCGGGTAGGGGGTCCCGAACTGTGCGTCTAGGCCGGATGGTAACAGGAGGCAAGGGACACGAAGTTTTACCCAAGTTCGGGCCCTCTCGATGGAGGTAAAACCCTACATCCTGCTTGATTAATATTGACGATATGGGTAGTACGAGAGTAGATCTACCACGAGATCGGAGAGGCTAAACCCTAGAAGCTAGCCTATGGTATGATTGTTGTTATGTATGTCGTCCTACGGACTAAAACCCTCCGGTTTATATAGACACCAGAGAGGGTTAGGGTTACACAAAGTCGGTTACAATGGTAGGAGATCTGCATATTCGTATCGCCAAGCTTGCCTTCCACGCCAAGGAAAGTCCCTTTCGGACACGGGACGAAGTCTTCAATCTTGTATCTTCATAGTCCAGGAGTCCGGCTGAAGGTATAGTCCGGCCATCCGGACACCCCCTAATTCAGGACTCCCTCAGGGTGTTTACCATACCAGTACCATGGTACCAGAATAAACATAGCTGTGTATGAAGGCAAAATAGACATTTATCATTTTTGCATAGCTTACAAAAACTAACCAATAGGAAGCTATGTCTATTTTTTTGGTCTCAGCGTTGTATGAAACACGAAGACCATTTTTAAACCCGACGCAAAGGGACTAAATAAAAATCATAAAACAACCTCCACGGCTCCCCTAATAAAACTTCTACACAAGCGACGGTTCGTTTTGTTAATTATTTATAGATATGTTTCAATTTTTGGGAACATTTTCTACAATTCATGTACTAGTTTTTGTATTTCCAGAATATGTTTTAAATACTGGATTATTTTTTAAAAAATGAACATTTTTTCATTCATGAACATCTATTTGTGATTTGTGAATATTTTTATAATATGCGACCAATTATATGATTTTCAAATATTTTTTTAATTCATAAACAGTTTAGGATTATTAGTATATTTTTAAAGCTCACAAGTTTTTGAAATTTGGTTCTTTTGAAAATCCCGAATTAACTTAAAGAAGAAAAGTGAAAAATAAAAATGAAAAAGTAAAAAGCAAAACAGGGGGCGCCACCATCCGCACATGGGCCGACCCGTTAGGGCATGCGAGAGGAGGAGGCACGTACGGAGAAAAAGGGGTGGGAAGCAGGGATCGAACCTGAGTCGCCTGCGTGGTAGACCATTGCCTTAGCCATCGGCCTGTTTGAGTTCTTGTATAACATGAGTGTATTATACATTAAGAAGAAAACCTGGCGGCGATGTTGAAATAAAACGAATCGTTTTACTTACGGATGGCATAGTGGGTAATTTTCTGCCAACTTTGGGGGCAATTTAAATGACGTACGGACATAAACCCAATTGTTTTTATTATTAGGTAAAGATTACGGTTTAGGCTTGAACAAATGCGGAATAAAACTAGCGTTTAATTTGTCAAGCACAAAACCTAAAACAACTAGGCTCACCTATGTGCACAAACAACTTATGCTAAGTAATATAAACAACTATGTGATAGCAATATATATAACATGAAACACTATGGCTATCACAGAGTGAAAGTGCATAAGTAAAGGGCTCGGGTAAGAAATAACTGAGGCACGCGGAGACGATGATGTATCCCGAAGTTCACACACTTGTGGATGCTAATATCCATTTGGAGCGGTGTGGAGGCACAATGCTCCCAAGAAGCCACTAGGGCCACCGTAATCTCCTCATGCCCTCGCACAATGCAAGATGTTGTGATTCCACTAAGGGACCCTTGAGGGCGGTAACCGAACCCGTACAAATGGCAACCCTTGGGGGCGGTCACCGAACCCGTACACTTTGGTAACCCTTGGGGGCGGTCACCGGTACCCGTCAAATTGCTCGGGGCGATCTCCGCAACCTAATTGGAGACCCGATGCTTGCCCGGAGCTTTACACCATAATGATTGAGCTCCGAACACCACCAACCGTCTAGGGCGCCCAAGCACCCAAGAGGAGCAAGCTCAAGGGTACCAAGCACCCAAGAGTAATAAGCTTCTCAACTTGTAACTTCCATGTATCACCATGGAGAACTCAAACCGGTGCACCAAATGCAATGGCAAGGGCACACGGAGTGCCCATGTCCTTCTCTCTCAAATCTCACCGAAGCAACTAATGCTAGGGAGGAAAATGAGAGGAAGAACAAGAAGGAGAACACCAAGAACTCCAAGATCTAGATCCAAGGGGTTTCCCTCACATAGAGGAGAAAGTGATTGGTGGAAATATGGATCTAGATCTCCTCTCTCTTCTCCCTAAAAAACTAGCAAGAATCCATGGAGGGATTGAGAGTTAGCAAGCTCAAAGAAGGTCAACAATGGGGGAAGAACACGAGCTCAAAGGATAAAGTTCATTGGGGAAGAAAACCCCCTTTTATAGGTTGGACAAAATCCAACCGTTATGCTCACAGCCCGCACAGAGCGGTACTACCGCTCAACCTCACGGTACCACCGCAAGGGGTAGCGGTACTACCTCAAAGGGTAGCGGTACTACTACTTGCAAGCGGTACTAAAAAATACATCCGTTCCTACCACCGCTGGACTTGTGATGAGTTTTTAGTCTGGAGCGATACTACCTTTGTAGTGGCCGCGGTAGTACTGCTCTGGAGCAATAGTAAAAAATTACATCCGCTCCTGTCCGCGGTAGTACCGCTGCAGCCTTTTCAGAACAGCAAAACTGCCACAACTTCTGCAAACGGACTCCGAATTCAATGAAACCAAGTTTGTTGGAAAGCTAGCGACAAGGGCTAACACAATCTTGAAAGAACTAACAATAAGAAGGAAATTAGAAAATGCCCAATAGAAAATGGTGAGAACCCTTCCTCGAAAAAGACCGGTAAAACCTCCAACACCGAAAACGCGATAGAAGAAGCATATGAAATCCGTTTTTGATGTACTAGAGCTTGTAACGAAGATAACCACAAGCTCTAAAACCTGAAAATAAAATACAAATAAGAATCAAGAAAGATGATGCAAGGATGCAATGGTTTGAGCTCTCGACAAATGATACGATCACACTACTCACTTGAGACCCCCCTTGATAGTACGGCTATCGATCCTATAACTCGGTCTACAAACTATCACCATGAGACCGGCAAAATATAAAACCTATCAAGGGCAAACCTTTGCCTTGCATCAAGTCCACTTGAGCTAGATGATGATGATCTTGACTCCCTCAAGTTGGACCACCTTTCTTGATTGCGCTGGGTCGATGAAGACTAGATGGTTGCTCCCCCATACTCCACTATGTGTGAGCCACTCTTCGACACATATTCACAAGTCCATTGACACCACAATGGACGGCAAGCATCAAGCACTTGATCTCTTCGTGATGCTCCACTTGAACTTGTGCATGGAATTCTTGATGACGATCACTACTTGATGTCATCCTCTCCATTGGTTGAGTTATATCTTCCTCTTGACACAAGCCCATGAACACGTACCTAACCCCACATAGAACTCTCACATAGAGCATGGGTTAGTACACCAAAGCATAATGGACAATGCTTACCATACCATGAGATCACTTGAGCCCACTCGGTGTATCTTATACGCTTTGTGTGATGATCAACTTGAATCATTCTCCGTACTTAGTCTTGATCAACCTTGACTCTTTCCAACTCTATGGCCAATCTTTGGATAATTCCTTAATACCACCTTGGTCAACTCATAAACTCCATGAAACCAACACATGTACTTCAAGAAATGCCTATGAAAAAATCCTTCAAATATAACTCAATGCAACCATTAGTCCCTAGAGAATGTCATCAATTACCAAAACCACACATGGGGGCACCGCATGTCCTTTTAGTATTGATTCATCAAGAATCAAGCCCACGAAAACTACCTTTGAAGGAGTAATACCCAGCGTAGAGGCCTGTTGTACATGATCCATAATGCTGGAAGTAGTCTTCGGTTCACCGAATAACTTCTATAGCGAAGACTTGATCTTCGACCTTGTCCCCTTCTGCAGTGGCTATCATGCACTGCTCGGACGGACCGCTTTTGCCCGTTTCAATGCAGTCCCGCACTACACTTATCTAAAGCTCAAGATGACTGGACCACACGGTGTTATAACAGTCAATGGAAACATGGGGCGCTCCCTCCGTACTGAGGAGCATACCGCGACCCTCGCAGCCGAGGTGCAGAGTGGCCTTGGTAAGCCGAATACTACACTGGCAGTCAAACCCCCAGACACTGTTAAACGAATCTGGTCTGCCCAGCAGAATGAAAGTCTGGCTCGTCTAGAGCTAGAATAGAAATTCATCCCTCATCAAAGCCCCAACCTGATAGCGGCATATGTACCGCGCGTACATAACTACGCATTAAAGAAACCATTGGCTAGGACGGAGGCCTACCAAAATTAAAGTCCACAATACGGTTTGACCCTATCCGGACCATCATATTCTTCATTTTCTTCTTCTTATTTTTCTTTTTCCAGATTCTTTACAACCCACATCACCTTCTAGTGATAACAGGGCCCCCTGTCTAGGCCCCTTATGAGTACTCGATTGTTGATCCTCTCAAAGGATCATACACCAAGGTGCAAAGCGGCGCAGACATGCGGCACAATGTCCAAAGGATCTTCAAGATCATCTTCCCTTTTTCGGACCTATATACAACTTTCCCTTGTTCGCGGCATGTAAAATAGCCCTGATGCTTATGGCACCTTCTGTAAAAATACGCGTTGACGTAACCAATCAGATTATAATGGGAACAGTTTCGCCCAACCTTGTTCGGTATTGGCTTATTTCTTAATATGTTTTCCCCCTTTACGTCAGATTGGCATATACACTTCGCTACAACTTAAATCGCCAGGGGCTTTATTCAGCCATCTACATTTTCTTCAACAAAAAAGTCCGAACACTTTTATAAGTATATTTCAGCGTTCCGAATATGACATTATATGCATCGACTCTGAATCATGTCTTTGGTCAATAGTTGGGTTGCCTGGCTCCTGCGATTACCACCTTACGTTCCGCGTGTTCGGCTAAGGTAGTAAAGGGCGAACTACTGTGATTGTGTTTCTGGTTCGTCCGGTCAAACACCTTAGTAGAGAAAGCCAAAAATTGACTGTCATGATGCGATGAGAGCTGGTCAGCTATTCGGCGACTGTCTACAACACCCAAGTTCGGATAGCCGAACAATACAAGGGGTTGCGCCTACAAGCCCATCATCAAACCCTATGGCTAAGTGAGAGTGATAAAGCCGCATAGTCTGATTGCCTAGTTCGCCGCACTGACACCTCCTTCAAGGACCAAGCCGTTGGGTTAAGTGTGTCCATGTGCTATTCCGAACACCCCCGTACTACCTATGTGGGGGCTGAAGCCGCCGACTGGCCAACTCTCAGATACCGTAAATGGCTGCACAGGAGGAAAGTGTTTTAAGATAAAACAAGCAAACATATTATACAAAAGCCTTGTTTCATAATACAATGTTCGGGCAGCACGAATACATTCATCCAAAAATAATGTCCTTCCAACACCGGCCCTATACAATGCAGGACCCTTCCAGGACTTCATCAAAATACCGCTCCGGCGTGCAGTGCTCCTTGCCTGCGGGAGGCCCCTAAGTTGCAAGCTTGGTGGCATTCATCTTCGCCCACTGCACCTTGACATGGGCGAAGGCCATCCGGGTACCTTCGATACATATCGACCGCTTTATGGCGTCAATACAGATCGATCGCTTTATGGCATCAAGCCGAGGGTAGGCATTGACTAGCCGCTTCACGAGTCCGAAGTAGCTGCTGGGTATGGGTTCGGCCGGCCAAAGACGAACTATAACATCCTTCATGGCCAATCCGGCCACCCTATGCAGTTCGGTCAACTGCTTCAGCTGATCACTAAGGGGCATTGGATGCTCTGGCGCAAGATACTGCGACTAGAACAACTTCTCTGTTGAGCTCCCCTCTTCGGCTCGGAAGAACTCCGCAGCATCAGCAACACTCTGGGGTAGATCCGCAAACTCTCCTGGAGAACTCCAAACACGAGGCAGTAAGATGTACCTTCTCCTTAAAATTTGCTCTGCATATTAAAGGCCTTACGCACTGCTATCTGCCTTGCCTCTTGGATCTCCCGGCAGGCACCTTGGGCTTCAACCCAGGCCTCCTTCGTGCTTTGAAGGGCCTTAGCAAGTTCAGAGTCTTGATCCGAAATCTTGCGCTCCAAGTACTCACATTTGCTTATAGCATCCTTGAGCTCTTGCTGGACTTCCTCCACCCTCGACTCATGTTTTTGGCGGGTGGCTTGTTCCTCCTCTGCCTCCTTCTTGGCTTTGGCCAGCGCGCTCTTGAGGGTCTCGACCTTAGACGCGTGAACTATGAGCACAATCATAAAACTCATTCAGATACCAAATCAGAACTCAGATCATTTCAGATATGTTTAGGTATCGCATACCTTGCTTTTCCTCCAACTGCTTGTTGGTGTGGATGATCTCTTCATTGGCCCGCTCCAACTTCCGCTTTAGCTCGGACACTTCAGCGGCATGGGAGGTTGCTGCTAACAGCGAAGCCTGTTTGTCCACATATGCATGTATGTTATCTCCTGCGAAAATTATTTGATCCTTTGTTCGGCTCTTCTTTACAAAAGCCGAACAGAGTCTCATGGGCTACTATCTATACACATGCATATCTTTTGTATATATGAAATAGCTAAAGAATATTACATCACATACCTCAAAACCTGTCAAAAGGCTGGTATGGGCTTCATTCAATCCATTTTTAGCGGACTGAACCTTCTCAACCACCATACCCATAAGGGTATGGTGTTCCTCCACATTGGAAGCGCGTTGAAGCGCTTCCACCAGAGTGTTCGACGCCTTCGGATTGACAGAGGTCGCCGATGGAGTTGATGTGCTCCCTTCTTTCAAAGGAGGCTGCTCGCCTGATTTTGGAGCCGTACGGGTCTCCGGAATGACATTCGGTCGGGGGCCGAATTGGGCATGGCCCCCGTCGCCAGTCTTCATGGGGGTCGGTTCCCCCATGTTTTCGGCAGCAGAGGTATTACCCTCTGGCGCCAACTTGACGGCCCCCCGCGCCTCTTCATGACCCGGAGAGGTCCTTCAGGACAACACTTCGGTATTGTCCATAGCAGTGGGCGGAGAGGCTGGCGGAGGCGTCTCGCTCTCCATCATGTTCGGACCCAGCGAATTCCTAGAAGAAGATGATCGTTTGGGGATATCGCGGGAAAGACTACATCACACAATTCAAGGTGTTAGAACCACAAGAAAACCGTATATATGTACAGTGTCCTTGCATACTTACGATTCGGCCGGGGGCTTCGGCCTGGGGTGCCACTCGGGGATGGTGTCGGAGTTTGATTCAGAATCGTCCGACGGGGAGACTTTACCCTTCTTGATGCCTCCTCCTCTAGGTACACGGAGGCCGCCCCTTTCTTCTTTCCCCCCTTAAGGGGAGAATTACTCTCTTCCTCCTCCTCTTCATATTCATCATGAGAGGAGGGAACTTCGGTATCTTCGGATACAACGTCTGAAGCACCTTTATGGCGAAGGCCAACTCTGGCCTCCTTGCCCTTCTTCTCCCGGCGCCTGGTACGGAGCCAGAACCAGCATCCTCGTTAACAGAGGAATGGCTGGGCCTTCGGGTAGCGGAGCCGGACATTGGATCCTCTCCGCCTTCTTTGTCCAGCCCTATGGGAAGAATGGAAGGCTCAATACACTCCTTGGATTTACAAATTAAGGTTATTAGAAAACTTACGGGAGTGGACGAATGAGCGCAGTTGAGGCCCAGGTCTTCGGCCGTTTCCGGCCACGACTTCTGGGCCTTGAAGAGCAGCTTCCATATGTTTTCGTGCGTCGTCCCGAAGAACTGCTGCAGGGTCCGAGGACTGGCCGGATCGAACTCCCACATGTAGAGAGTCCGGCATTGGCAATGGAGAATCCAGCGAAAAAGCATCACCTGGATCACGTCGGCAAGACTACTATTCTTCTCTATCATGCCCTTGACGCGCTTCTACAACGTCATCACCTCGTCGGACGACGCCCAATCTAGGCCCTTGTTAATCCATGATGCAAGCCGCATTGGAGGCCCGGATTTGAACTCGGGAGTGGTGGGCCATGTGGTGTCGCAGGGTTCTGTGATGTAGAACCACTCCTGTTTCCATCCCTTCACGGTCTTCACCAAGGTCCCTTTGGTCTAGGTGACGTTGGGGACCTTGCTCACCATGGCACCGCCACACTCCGCGTGTTGACCATCGACCACTTTTGGCTTCACATTGAAAACCTTGAGCCATAGGCCGAAGTGGGGGGGGGGATGTGGAGGAACACCTCACATACAACGATGAACGCTGAAATGTTGAGGAAGGAATTTGGGGCTAGATCGTGGAAATCTAGCCCGTAATAAAACATGAGGCTGCGGACAAAAGGATGGAGGGGAAACCCTAGTTCGCGAAGGAAATGGGGGATGAACACTACCCTCTCATTAGGATCCAGGGTGGGAATGATCTGCTTTTTGGCAGGGAGCCGGTGGGCTACATCCACGACCAAGTACCCCGCTTCCCGGAGTTCCTTGACGTTCTCCTCTATGACGGAGGAAGCCATCCACTTGCCCTGTGCTCCAGATCCGGACATGGCTGGAGTGTTTGTTGGTGGTGGAAAAGATCGAGACTTGGGCGCTGGAGCTCGAGGATGGAAGGGCAGAAGAGGAAGAAGGTGTGAGGTGAAAAGATGTGTCCTTATCCTCTTATAAAGGAAGTGAATATCAGGCGCCTCCTCACGAGCCTTAAGACTCGCCTATTCCCAAGGTGTTGTGCAGACGACACGGTTGGATTACCCAAACTTGTATTAATGAGAATCCTGTAATAAGGGGACACGATCTCTGCTTTGACAAGATGTGTCAATGAAGACCATGCCTCGAAACGCAAAGCGGGAGGCTAAAAAATGATTCAGAATAAAAATAAGGCCAGAACGTAACGTCTCGCTGAAAAGTTGTCAGTAGACCTGATTTGTTTTGTTTAAGTATTTTGCCCTTATGGTTCAGGGTTGTAACTATTATACAGAGCCGAATATAGTTCTTTTTGTTCAACTACTTTGGAGTATTCGTAGGAGGAACCCACCTTGCAATGTCGAAGACAATCTGCGCACCGAACACATCGTCATTGAAGCCTGGTTCAGGAGCTACTGAGGGAGTCCTAGATTAGGGGTCCCCAGGCGTCCGGGCTATGTGACATGGGCTGGACTAATGGGCTGTGAAGATACAAGACTAAAGGCCTTCCCCCGTGTTCGGACGGGACTCTCCTTTGCATGGATGGCAAGTCTGGCGTTTGGATATGAAGTTTCCTTTCTCTGTAAACTGACTCCGTACAACCCTAGGCCCCTCTGGTGTCTATGTAAACCAGAGGGTTTAGTCCATAGAGACAATGATAATCATACAGGCTAGACATCTAGGGTTTAGCCATTACGATCTCGAGGTAGATCAACTCTTGTAACCCCCATACTCATCAAAGTCAACCAAGTAGGAAGTAGGGTATTACCTCCATTAAGAGGGCTCGAACCTGGGTAAACATCGTGTCCCCTGTCTCCTGTTACCTTCGATCTTCAGACGCATAGTTCGGGGCCCCCTACCTGAGATCGGCTGGTTTTGACACCGACAACGCCCATGAGGAAGACCTTGCTGGGCGCGAGGCAACACTTGCCGGCAAGCTTCACAACAAGGATGAAGAGATTGAAAAATTTGTCACGCGGCGGACCCAGGAGCTGGAGCAGAAGCACAAGGAGGTGTTAGAGGCTCAGGCCACAGATCATGCCAGCAAGCTCAAGGAGGTGGTTGACGCTGCCAAAACCGTAGAAGCCGCTAAGAGTGAACTAGAGGGCAAGGTCGTGAAGATGGAGGCAGATCTTGGTACGGGCGGCAAGGAGCTCTCAACGCTCAAAGTCAAGAAAGAAAAGACACTCTATGACTTGGCGGAAATGCAAACCTCCATATCTGTCAAGAACAGAGATCTTGCCACAGCCAACGAGTCCATTGCGGATCTCAATTTGAAAGTGACAACACATGACAAGAACCTTGATGGGAGCGGGCCTCATGAGAAGGGCCTGCTCAAGGATCTTTATAAATGAGAATGACTTGCTCTCCAGTGCCACCGCCACATATAACGACTTTGAGAATGGCGTGAAGATCTGGACCGAGCGCCTTGTCAACACAGCTGAGAATCTCACTACTTAATTGGCTAGCATGGGTCTAGAGAACTTCAGCTTGTCCACCAACTACAAGGTGAGCACCAGCATCGGGCTGACTATGTTCTTTGAGGGTATTGTCGATGCCATCAAGCAGATCCAGGACAACCAAGCCACTTTCCTTGCCGCAGAAGCCCACATACTTTGCCAGGCTGTGCTCTTCAAGGTGCTCGTCAAGGTTTGCTTCCGGAACCCAGGCATCAACTTCACCAATGTCCTCGCAACCTTGTCGAAAGATGCTGACACCAAGGCCATTGAAGAGGCCATCAGGCCTATCGTCGACAAGGTGAGCGAGGCGAAGAGGGTTGAAGGCCAGCGTAGGGACTAGTTGCGGCACCTTGACTTGTCATCAACAGTCCATGTAAAAGACAATATTTATCATAAGTTAGAACTATGACAAGTTATCTGATGTAATATAAACTATCTGTGTTTGATGAATGTATGCAATTTCCCTTGTTCAAATCCTTTTTTGCATGTCTTATGCCCTATGTTGTTTTGAAAATTGTCAGTGCGCACACTTGATATGAGCGCTTGAGGAACGGGTCCTTAGCAGACTGGTGGAAATGCCGCTGCCGACAAGGTCATTTGGCGATCTCAGTGCTGCTACTTAAATTCTTGAGCGGACTTGAAACAAAGTAAGAGCGCAGCTGATCACGACAAGGTTCCTTCGCGTGCAGGTTTTCCATACAATAGCCAAAACATTCAAGGGAAAATTTGCTCTACAACAAAGAATTTGTTTTAAAAGTTTTTCAACTTAGCTTTTCTTTGCTATACTTCTTGTCGTAGAATGTTAATGTCGGTGTTCTGGGAACCAGGGTAGTCAGACTTGCCTACGTGCGGCCTACAGCGTGGCTCCATCGCCGGCTGATAACTCACAAGTATAGTGGATCGCAATAGTTTTCGAGGGTATAGTATTCAACCCAAATTTATGGATTCGACACAAGGGGATCCAAAGAATATTCTCAAGTATTAGCAGCTGAGTTGTCAATTCAACCACACCTGAAAGACTTAATATCTGCAGAAAAGTATTTAGTAGCAAACTAGTACGAAAGTAACGGTAACAGTGGCAAAAGGAACAGTAGCAGTTTTGTATTAATCGTAACAGTGGCAAAGGAAAAGTAACGGAGCAAAGATCAATATGAAACGAACTCGTAGGCAATGGATCAATGATGGATAATTATGTTGGATGGCATTCATCATGCAACAGTTATAACATAGGGTGACACAGAACTAGCTCCAGTTCATCAATATAATGTAGGCATATATTCCGAATATAGTCATACGTGCTTATGGAAAAGAACTTGCATGACATCGTTTGTCCTACCCTCCTGTGGAAGTGGGGTCCTATTGGAAACTAAGGGATATTAAGGCCTCCTTTTAATAGAGAACCGGACCAAAGCATTAGCACTTAGTGAATACATGAACTCCTCAAACTACGGTCATCACCGAGAAGTGTCCCGACTATTGTCACTCTAGGTTTGCCGGATCATAACACGTAGTAGGTGACTATAACTTGCAAGATAGGATCATGAACACAAATATATTCATGAAAACATAATAGGTTCAGATCTGAAATCATGGCACTCGAGCCCTAGTGACAAGCATTAGGCATAGCAAAGTCATAGCAACATCAATCTTAGAACATAGTGGATACTAGGGATCAAACCCTAACAAAACTAACTTGATTACATGGTAAATCTCATCCAACCCATCACGGTCCAGCAAGCCTATGATGGAACTACTCACGCACGGTGGTGAGCATCATGAAATTGGTGATGGAGGATGGTTGATGATGACGATGGCGACGATTTCCCCTCTCCAGAACCCAAAACTGACACCAGATCTGCCCTCCCGAGGAAGAATAGGGCTTGACGGTGGCTCCGTATCGTAAAACACGATGAATCATTCTCTCTTATTTTTTTGTCAATATATATGGAGTTGGAGTTGAGGTTGGTGGAGGTCCAGGGGGCCCACAAGGACGGAGGGCGCACCCCAGGGGGGGTGGGTGCCCTCCACCCTTGTGGCCAGTGTGTGGGCCCCTTCGGTTGATTCTTTCGTCAATATTTTTTATTTATTCCAAAACTGATCTCCGTGAAGTTTCAGGTCATTCCGAGAACTTTTATTTCTGCACAAAAATACCACCATGGCAATTCTGCTGAAAACAACGTCAGTCCGGGTTAGTTCCATTCAAATCATGCAAATTAGAGTCCAAAACAAGGGCAAAAGAGTTTGGACAAGTAGATACGACGGAGACGTATCAACTCCCCCAAGCTTAACCCATTGCTTCCTCAAGCAATTCAGTTGACAAATTGAAAGTGATAAAGAAAAACTTTTACAAATTCTATTTGATCTTGTTGTTGCAAATATCTAAAGCCATCATTCAAGTTTTCAGCAAAGATTATGAACTAACCATATTCACAATAATAATAAATCTCTTATGACAACACTTTCTCAAAATAATCATGATATGATATAACAAGATGGTATCTCGCTATCCCTTTCTGAGACCGCAAAACATAAATGCAGAGCACCCCTGAAGATCAAGGACTGACTAGACATTGTAATTCATGGTAAAAGAGATCCAGTCATACTCAATATCAATTAATAACAACGCATACAAATGACAATGGTGCTCTCTAACTGGTGCTTTTTATAAGAGGATGATGACTCAACAATAAAAGTAAATAGATAGGCCCTTCTCAAAGGGAAGCAGGGATTTGCAGAGGTGCCAGAGCTTGAGTTTTTGAAATAGAGAGGAATAATATTTTGAGCGGTATGCTTTCATTGTCAACATAACAACCAAGAGATCTCGGTATCTTCCATGCTACATACATTATAGGAGGTTCCCAAACAGAATGGTAAAGTTTATACCCCCCCACCACCAACAAGCACACTCCACGGCTGGTCCAAAACAACGGGTACTGTCCAACTAACAACAGTCCTGGGGGAGTTTTGTTTGCAATTATTTTGATTTTATTTGAGCATGGGACTGGGCATCCCGGTTACCAGCCATTTTCTCGTGAATGATGAGCGGAGTACACTCATCTTGAGAATAACCCACCTAGAATGGAATATATTGACATCCCTAGTTGGTACATGAGCGATTCGAGCATACAAAACAGATTATCATTTGAAGGTTTAGAGTTTGGCACATGCAAATTTACATGGAAAGACAGGTAAATACCGCATAATGGAAGGTATGGTGGACTCATATGGAACAACTTTGGGGTTTATGGAAGTGGATGCACAAGCAGTATTCCCGCTTAGTACAAGTGAAGGCTAGAAAAAGATTGGGAAGCGACCAACTAGAGAGCGACAACAGTCATAAACATGCATTGAGATTAACCAACATTGAATGCAAGCATGAGTAGGATATAAATCATCATGAACATAAATATCGTGGAGGCTGTTGATTTTGTTTCAACGACATGCGTGAACATGTGCCAAGTCAAGCCACTCGAATCATTCAAAGGAGAATAGCATCCTATCATACCACATCACAACCATTTTAAAAGCATGTTGGCACGCAAGGTAAACCATTATAAACTCCTAGTTAATTAAGCATGGCATGAGTAACTATAATCTCTAATTGTCACCGCAAACATGTTCCATTCATAATAGGCTGAATCAAGAATGATGAACTAATCATATTTACAAAAACAAGATAGGTCGAGTTCATACCATCTTTTCCTCATCTCAATCATTTCATCATATATCATCATTATTGCCTTTCACTTGCACGACCGAACGGTGTTAATAATAATAATAGTGCACGTGCATTGGACTAAGCTGGAATCTGTAAACATTTTATTCAAGGGAGAAGACAAGGTAATATGGGCTCTTTGTTAGATCAGCAATTATGCATATGAGAGCCACTCAACATTTTCATCGTGGTCTTCTCCTCTCGACCCCCAAAGAAAAGAAAAGAAATTCAAAGAAACACACTGAAATGTTTTTGGAGTTTTTGTTTTTCTGAAGGAAGTAAAACAAGAACGAGAAAAACTATTTACACAGGAAAGATTCCAACAAGCAAAATAAGAACGAGAAATATTTTTGGGTTTTCTTTAATACTATTACTAAGCATGCATGGAAAGTAAACTAACTACAACTAAATTTTTGTTTTTTCTTAAGGTTTATCAAACACACAAGAAGAAAGCAGGAAAAAGAAGTAAACTAGCATGGATAATACAATTAAAAAGTATGAACATCGACAACTGAAATGAATTTGTGAATATGAATGTAATGTTGATGAGAAATACGTAATCCTCTCCGGTGTACTGAGGAGGATCCTCGGGGTTCCACTGGTTAGCGAGCTCCTGTGGCGCCCACTGATAAATTGACTCCTGATATGGGTCAGGTGATGGCTCTGGCTCAGGAACTGGGGATCGCATCCCTTCCCAGTATGCATGAATGTCCGCGGGGAAAACGAAGTACCTGCCTAAATGAATATCGAACAAAGTAGGTGCAGGCAAGGTAATAATCTGAAAAGTATGCTCGCTAAATATCAAATTATTAATGAGTCTCTTTTCCACATCATAGCGAATAAACTTATGTGCTACCATGCTTTCATAATATAAATATAAAGTGGGTAGCAGTTTCTCCTCTTTATCATAATGCTTAATGGGTATCTCAAAGCGTTTGGCAAGGCGGGAAGCGAAGATGCCTCCGAAAATAGGACCCTTTGTACGGTTTAAACTCGGCCGTTTAGCAACCATAGCGCCTAAACTGAAAGTTCTATCACAAAGCAAAGCATGGCGCAAAATGGCAAGGTCAGGAGCACTAAGGCGTTCACTCTCCCCGCGACCAATTAAAAATCTCCCAGCAAATAATGAGTAGTAGCATAAAATAGGAAAATGTAAACTAGCCTCTCTCGCCTTCGACACCTTTCTCCTTTCCCCTATGGTAACTTCAGCAATCAAATCTTCCACATCTCTAGGAAGCGGTTCCTCGATGCTACCCTCAAAAGGTAATTTATAAACCTCACAAAAGTCATAAAGCGTCATCTCCCTATGCTCGTCATATAAATAAAACTCTACCATGGGTGACGATCTCCTAGCATGAAAATGAAAATTTTGCACGAAAGTATTAGTGAGTAGGAGATACTGATTCCACTGGTCATGGAGGAAGTCGGCGAGGCTTGCATTCTCGCCAAATAATAGAAATCCTCATAAATTCCGGCCGACTTCAAGAATGCATCACATGGCCATTCACACAGCCGAATCTCCGTGGTGCGAGGAAGATTGTACTTGGGCTTCTCCTTCTCCTAATTTTATTTTTCCTTCAAACTCGAAGAGCCTCTCAACAATCTCCTCATCATTTTCTTCCTCCCAAAATTTCTGAAATTTTTAGTGACTCAAAATAAAAGTGAACCAAACTCAACAATATTAATAGCAACTACTCCTAAAAGTGTCTAGAGGCTATATCATGCATCAAAACTACTTTGAACCATATAAATTTGACATGCAAGCTCAAGAACAGGGTCAATATAGCAGCAAAAAAATGCAATAAATAAAGCACTAGAACAAAAACTAATTGGACCATTGGAGGAGTCACATACCAAAGAACAATCCCCCAAAGCAGTTTTCTGAATGGAGCTTTAAGCAAGGAGATCGAAAATGGCAGCAAAATGAGCAAGAACACGTGTTTGAGCTAAGGAGTGGTTTTTTCTGGAAGAAGAGGAAGTGGATGGGTTTTTTCTGGAGGAAGAGGAAGTGGATGCTCATCAAAAGGAATCCATTAACAAGGTTGATCAAGTCTTATTGACAAACTTCTTTCGAATGACATGAAACCTGAGAACTTTCGAATAACACTAGGTTACCTCAACGAGGATGTGCATGTCCCCAACAATAAGAATATCATATTTCTTTTTGACAGTAGGAAGAGGGAATTCAAAACATCCAATAGTAATAGTTGAAAATTTTCCGATAGAATTTATACTATGAACTTGAGGTTGTTTCTTCGGAAAGTGCATTGTATGCTCATTACCATGAACATGAAAAGTGACATTGCCTTTGTTGCAATCAATAACAGCCCTTGCAGTATTCAAAAAGGGTCTACCAAGGATGATCGACATACTATCGTCCTCGGGAATATCAAGAATAACAAAGTCTATTAAGATAGTAATGTTTACAACCACAATAGGCACATCCTCATAAATACCGATGGGTATAGCAGTTGATTTATCAGCCATTTGCAAAGAAATTTCAGTAGGTGTCAACTTATTCAATTCAAGTCTACGATACAAAGAGAAAGGCATAACACTAACACCGGCTCCAAGATCACATAAAGCAGTTTTAGCATAGTTTCTTTTAATGGAGCATGGTATAGTTGGTACTCCTAGATCTCCAAGTTTCTTTGGTATTCCACCCTTAAAAGTGTAATTAGCAAGCATGGTGGAAATTTCAGCCTCCGGTATCTTTCTTTTATTAGTAACAATATCTTTCATATACTTAGCATAAGGAGGCATTTTAAGCATATCAGTCAAACACATACGCAAAAAGATAGGTCTAATCATTTCAGCAAAGCACTCAAAATCCTCATCATCCTTTTTCTTGGATGGCTTAGGAGGAAATGGCATGGGTTTCTGAACCCATGGTTCTCTTTCTCTACCATGTTTTCTAGCAACAAAGTCTCTCTTATTATAATGTTGATTCTTTAATTGTGGGTTATCAAGATCAACAACAGGTTCAATCTCCACATCATTATCATTACTAGGTTGAGCATCAACATGAACATCATTATTAACATTATCACTAGCTTCATGTTCATCACCAGATTGTATCTCAGCATCAGAAATACAAATATCATTGGGATTCTCAGGTGTGTCTATAGCAGGTTCACTAGCATGCAAAGTCCTATCAGTTTTCTTTTTCTTTTTATTACTAGGACTAGGTGCATCAGTATTAATTCTTAGAGAGTCTTGCTCAACTCTCTTAGGATGACCCTCAGGATACAAAGGTTCCTGAGTCATCTTACCACCTCTAGTCATAACCCTAATAGCATTATCATTATTCTTAATATCACTGTTTGGGATATCGCTTATCGTTATCGTCTCGGTCGGCTGGAGATAAGAGATTAATCGGGAAATCGGACGATTAATCGATTTTATCGGTGGACTATTAATCGGTCAGTTCTTTTTACAAGTCATAGGTTTCAAGCACTGATAAGATAAAAATAGATACAATCTTCAGTAAAACAACATGCCTTTAAATATGACAATACTATAGAACACTACATCAATATATAATAATAGCACATGCCCTTTTTTGCATGTTCCAAAATTCAAATAGGGCAGCAATTGATACTACAGCAGTGCATATGATAGTAAGTAGGACAACACTATGATAACACATGTACTGTTTTTGCATGTCTCAAAGAGTGCATATATAATAAATATTACATGGTAGATACACTTAATAGTTGAAAACAGTATAGTACAGCAGTGCATATAATAGTCTTGTTGCTTTGCAAGCAAATACAGAAGAAGGTCCAGAATAGTTCAAAGTTCAAACAAGTTTAACAAGGTCATCAGAAAACATAAATAACATAGTTTCTTGCTACTTTCCTTTTGCTAGCAGTAGCACACAACCAAACTCCAATCATCACATAGTCCTTCCTTTGCTCTCTAATTCTCACAACTCATAACCAAAAGTCCAAAATAAAGTACTAGGCTGCTAGCAAGCATAAGACATTTTCATTGGCATAGGATTCAAGGTTGCATACGGTCTTCCTCACCATTGTCACTGATTTCTTCTATCCCATTCCCAACCACATCATCATCAGACTCGAACTCTATCTCATCCTCATTGATAGGCACGATGTCATCTTCATCATCAGAAACGAATTCTTCCACTTCATGTAGGTCTCTCACCCTTTGACTTCTACGAGGCTCCATTGCATTGTCATCTTCGGTTTCCCCCATCTCATCATGAATGTAAGCATCTTCACATATCCAATCTTGGGCTGTGGAAGCACCTTCACCAAGGAGGACATCACAAGATGATGAGTACTTCTTTCGCTTGTCTAGCATTCTTCCATTGAATTGAATATAAACTAGATCGTCCCTACGATGCACATCTAGTTTATTTCTCCTCTTTGCATCTACCTACAAATTGCAAAGTGAAGCTTAGAGATTGACATCTTGTCAAAAACAAAGAAGGATCATATTTGAGTATTTGCAAGTTGAGAATTACTTGATCAAAAACACTCCAATTTCTTTCACATCTGGATGAACTTGTGGTCAAGTTGAGTATCCTCAAAGCCACATGCATCAAGGTAGGAGTTTGTAGTCCATATGTTGCCCACCACTCCCCTACATTCATAGAAAATTGAAACTATAATGCACTAGCCCAAAACTTCCAGAGATGTAATATGGCAAAATTATCACTGAGAACAAGCTTATCGGCATTGTAATTTTGATTGGTAATGGCTCTTGTGGCAGCCACCTTCCCAAACATGCCTTCCTTCTTCTTAAACTTGGGCAAGTCTGTGTTAAGCGCTTGATCCTGCTTGTCATCATCACCATGATAAAATTGTTCAATAGCCTCCATCAAGCCGTACATGACTTCTACATTAGTAAAGATGCTTGCGGTAGTATAGCTATAATAAGGATTCAAGGCATATGCTGCCTTGTGCAATATGGTATCTAGCCTCCCATTCATCTTGCTCTCCATGGCTGTTGTGATCACCTTGTAATCATTCGCCAAACTTTCAACCACAAGCATTATTGCCTTCTTTGTTTCTATTATTTGTCCATACATAGAGGCCGTGGACTGCCCATCACTATCAGCCAGCCGAAGTAACTTCACCAAAGGCTCGAAAACCATGCATTCCAACATAAAACATAAAAAAGCACAACATTAGTATTTAACTATTGTGGCATGATGAGTCACGATGAAACAAGATAGAATTTGTGGTTCATCTAACCATACCTTGATGCAAAGAGACACACTTTTCCAAAATGCCCTACTCATTATTGTGGCACGAGCCACCTTCCATTTCTTTGTTCTTGTGTGTTTGCAATCTTCCCAAGTGGGACTACAACACATATCCGTTAGTTGCTTCCTCTTAGCAGCAAGACTTTGCAAGGTGAGAAATGCCGAAGCAAATCTAGTTACTCCCGGCCTAACAATGTCTCTCTTTTTTGTATGATGCCTCATCAATGCCAAGGTCGCATGATGTGCATAAAGGAAACATGTCATCTCCTTGGCTTTGGTTATTGCAGGAGCAAACTATTTCAACTTCCCAATTGCTTCTACCATCAAGTTGATTGTGTGAGTTGCACATGAGGTCCAAAATATCTTGGGCCTTTTACTTTTCAACATCGCCTTTGCTCCCATGTTGTTTGATGCATTATCCGTGACTATTTGCACAACATTTTTAGCCCCTACAAAACATCATTGCAAAACAAAATAATCAAAACATAACAACTAGCACACAAGCACATGATGAAAATTTGAAAAACAATGAATGAGAGCAAATTTAAAAGTTCAGATTAGTACCAATTTTCTCAATGCACTCATCCACATAATTGAAGATGTATAGACTTGTGTGTGCAAAGGCCGATGCCTCCTTTGATCCAAGAAAGGCTGTCCCCAACTTGCAATGCACACACAAGTTCATGATGCTTCTCCTTTTCTTGTCTGTCCAAGCATCGGTCATGATAGAGCACCCGGTATCCGCCCTCTCAACATCATGTGGCTTCAACAAATCCCTAGTCCTTTCCACCTCTTGCAACAACATCTTCTCTCGAATCATATATTGTGAAGGTTGCTTCCAATTAGGACCATAACGACCAAGAGCCTCACAAAACTGTTTGAAGTCATCATCATTAATAGCATTAAAGGGTACATTCTTCTTGTGCAACCATCTAGCCAAATATTGCCCTACTCGATAGCTTCTCTCCTTATCAACACTATCATTAATATTCCGCTGAAATTTCATCATGTTCAACGGGATCGAAGGGTCGATTGGAGCAAGATATTCATCCATAGGCCCCTTCTTCGGATCACCTTTGCGAACTTCATTGAGCTCTTCTCGATCATCCTCATTTTCATTGGCCTCTATGGTCACCAAAGCTCTTATTTCTTCCTCTTGTTTTTGCTTTTCCTTCTTTCTCTTCTTTGGTCCCTCATGTGCAGCCTTACATCGAGCTTTCTGATCTAGTGTGGCTTGCAAACAACTTGTTACTGTCCCTTTAATTCCATCTATGTGTAACTTCATCCTAGTCACCCCTCCTGACATCTCTTTTCCACAAACAATGCACTTGACTCTTTGCAGATCATCTAGATCAATCAACACAGCAAATTCCCAAGCCATGTCATCTGAGTTTCTCTTACGTTTGGAACTTGCAACCTCTGAAGTACCAGAAGCAGACAACTACAAACATCACAAGGGCAGCAACATTTATTACTTTATTAGCAGCACTACACAACAAGCTCTACAAATCTACAATACCAAATTATCAAAGAATTGCAACATCTATTCATCTATAGCGACTTAAATCAAAGGGCAGCAACAACATGTATTAGACATTTAGACTTAAATCAAAGGGCATGAGCAGCAGCATCTATTCTACTAATCTACATTAGCATCTAGCCATCCACACATCTACACATCAGCATCTAAATTTATCTTGCACAAACAAAACTAAAAAATAGTAAAAAGAAAGAAAAAATGCCCTGCTGATGTGCTGCATGAGACAGTCCAGTCTTACACTCGAAGGAGCAGAGTTGTCCTCCTTGCTGCCGGAGGAGGGAGTGGCAGAGATGGTGCCGTGTGCAGTGTGCTGTTGCAGGAAGTGGTGGCGGCGGCGAGATGCTCCTGGAGGGACGAGAGTCAAGGAAGGGGTCGCAGTTCTCTGCTCTCTTGGAGGAAGGGCAGATGTGGTTGCGGCCGAGGGATGCTCCGGCCGTCGGGCGTGCTCCTGTAGGAAGGGAGTGCATGGTGGCTGCCGCGAGATGCCCCGACCATAGGGCGTCAGACGTCGGGCTCCTGGAGGAACGCCGGAAGTGGTGGCGGTGGCGAGATGCCCCGGCAACCGGGCGTAGGGATTCTGGCGACGCTCTCCTGCTGCTACCTGCTAGCTGCGGGAAGATGGAGAGGGCGCAGGTGACTGGGGTGTTGGGTAAGAGGAGGAGTGTAGGAGGAGATCCAGAGGACGGGCAGCAACAGCGGTGCTAGCTCCGGCCGCCGGAGCCAAGCAGGGTGGCGGCGGCAGTGTGGATCGGGAAGGTGGAGGCGGCAGTTTGGATGGGGAACATGTCGGCAATGTGGACAGGAAACCCTATTGAGTGGAAATGTTTTGTGGTTTGCGGGGGAAGGGAGGCCCATTTTGAGGTTTCTGTATAGAGGGGCCCATACTAATTAATCAAAATATTCGCGATAAATCGGTTGTCAGGCCGATAAACCGGCCCAACAGATTAATGTCGACGATATGGCCTTATCTTAGCGGCCACACCCTGAGTAGCGGTTAATCGGTGAATCGGCCGATTTCTTAAACAGTGCTTAATATTCAACTCATTAAGAAAATCATCATGTGCCTTAAGTACTTGTTCTACTTGAGTTCTAACCATGTAAGCATGTTTACTAATAAGCTTAAGATCATCAACAGTTCTACTCATATAATCACCCAAGTGGTCAAGCATGTATGCATTAGTTTTAATTGTCTACTAACATGAGCATTGAAGTTTTCTTGTTTAACAATAAAATTATCAAACTCATCCCAGCATTGACTAGCAGACTTATTATGAGGAAGATCACCTTCATCAAATATATGGAGAGAGTTTACCTCTACTACCTGTGTCGGGTTATCAGACCATGTATTTCTTCAATAGGTGGTAAATTCTTAACATCTTCAGCTTTAATACCTTTTTCTTTCATAGATTTCTTTGCCTCTTGCATATCTTCAGGACTGAGCAATAGAATACCCCTTTTCTTCGGGGTTGGCTTAGGAGTTGGTTCAGGAAGTGTCCAATCATTATCATTACTCAATATATTATTCAATAGCAATTCAACTTGATCAACAGTTCTTTCCCTAAAAACACAACCATCACAACTATCCAGGTGTTCTCCGGAAGCATCGGTTAGTCCATTATAAAAGATATCAAGTATTTCATTTTTCTTGAGAGGATGATCATGCAAAGCATTAAGTAATTGGAGAAGCCTCCCCCAAGCTTGTGGGAGACTCTCTTCTTCAATTTGCACAAATTTAAATATTTCCCTTAGGGTAGCTTGTTTCTTATGAGCAGAAAAATATTTTGCAGAAAAGTAGTATATCATATCCTCGGGACTACGCACACAACCAGGAGCAAGAGAATTAAACCATAACTTAGCATCACCCTTTAACGAGAAAGGAAACAATTTGAGAATATAGTAATAGCAAATTTTTTCCTCATGAGCAAATAGGGTGGATATATCATTCAATTTAGTAAGATGTGCCACAACAGTTTAAGATTCATAACCATAGAAAGGATCAGATTCAACCAAAGTAATTAACTCAGGATCGACAGAGAATTCATAATCCTTATTAGTAACAAAGATAGGTGAAGTAGAAAACATAGGGTCATATTGCCTTCTATCATTCAAAGACTTTTCTTTCAGCTTAGCTAACATTTTCTTAAGATCGTCTGTATCATTGCAAGCAAAGAAGTCTCTAGCAGTTTCTTCATCCATAACATAACCCTCAGGTACAGCACGCAATTCATATCCACGGGGAGAATCATAATCTTTAGTTTTAATAATATCACCAGTTTCAATAATTTCCTTCTCTCTAACCCTAGCAAGTTGTTCATCAAGAAATTCACCTAGTGGCATAGTATTATCAAGCAGAGAAGTGGTATCATCATAAGCATCATGCATAGAGGAAGTGGCAACATCTATAACATGCGACATATCGGAATCAATAGCAGGTGTAGGTGTCGCAAGTTTACTCAAAACAGAAGGAGAATCAAGTGCAGAGCTAGATGGTAGTTCCTTACTTCCCCTTGTAGTTGAGGGATAGATCTTGGTTTTGTTATCTTTCAGATTCCTCATAGTGATAAACATATATAAATCCCAAGTGACTCATAGAATAGAGATATGCTCCCCGGCAACAGCGCCAGAAAAAGGTCTTCATAACCCACAAGTATAGGGGATCGCAACAGTTTTCAAGGGTAGAGTATTCAACCCAAATTTATTGATTCGATACAAGGGGAGCCAAAGAATATTCTCAAGTATTAGCAGCTGAGTTGTCAATTCAACCACACCTGAAAGACTTAATATCTGCAACAAAGTATTTAGTAGCAAAGTAGTATGGAAGTAACGGCAACAGTGGCAAAAGTACGGTAGCTGTTTTGTAGCAATCGTAACAGTGGCAAAAGAAAAGTAACGGAGCAAAGATCAATATGAAACGAACTCGTAGGCAATGGATCAATGATGGATAATTATGTCGGATGGCATTCATCATGCAACAGTTATAACATAGGGTGACACAGAACTAGCTCCAATTCATCAATATATTGTAAGCATGTATTTCGAATATAGTCATACGTGCTTATGGAAAAGAACTTGCATGCCATCTTTTTCCCTACCCTCCCGTGGCAGCAGGGTCCTATTGGAAACTAAGGGATATTAAGGCCTCCTTTTAATAGAGAACCGGACCAAAGCATTATCACTTATTGAATACAATAACTCCTCGAACTACGGTCATCACTGGGAAGTGTCCCGACTATTGTCACTCCGGGGTTGCCGGATCATAACACGTAGTAGGTGACTATAACTTGCAAGATCAGGAACACAAAGATATTCATGAAAACATAGAAGGTTCAGATCTGAAATCATGGCACTCGGGCCCTAGTGACAAGCATTAGGCATAGCAAAGTCATAGCAACATTAATCTTAGAACATAGTGGATACTAGGGATCAAACCCTAACAAAACTAAGTCAACTACATGTTAAATCTCATCCAACCCATCACGGTCCAGCAAGCCTATGATGGAATTACTCACGCACGGCGGCGATCATCATAAAATTGGTGATGGAGGATGGTTGATGATGACGATGGCGACAATTTCCCCTCTCTGGAGCCCAAAACGGACTCCAGACCTGCCCTCCCAAGGAAGAACAGGGCTTGGCGACGGCTCCATATAATAAAACACGATGAATCCTTCTCTCTGATTTTCTTTCTCCCTGAACGTGAATATATGGAGTTGGAGTTGAGGTTGGTGGAGGTCTAGGGGGCCCGCAAGGATGGAGGGTGCGCCCCGGGGGGGTGGGCGCGCCCTCCAACCTTGTGGCTAGGGGGCGGGCCCCGTTCAATTGATTTTTCAACCAATATTTTTTATTTATTCCAAAACTGATCTCCGTGAAGTTTCAGGTCATTCTGAGAACTTTTATTTCTGCACAAAAATAACACCATGGCAATTTTACTGAAAACAACACTAGTCCGTGTTAGTTCCATTCAAATCATGCAAATTAGAGTCCAAAACAAGGGCAAAAGAGTTTGGAAAAGTAGATACGATGGAGACGTATCACCGGCCTGGTATGACCCATCTACAAGACCACCAAGACAAGATCATGACCCTCGCGTGGGGATAAGCCTCGCGAGGCAGACGAGACAAGACCTCCCAAGGGAGTGGCCTCCCTAGGCGACATCCTGAGGAGTGGAGATTTCTCTGTAGGTGCCCAGCCTCATGAGGCTACCATGACGCAAGCCATGACTGAAGGAAATATGACCTAGAGGCAATAATAAAGTTGTTATTTGTATTTCCTTAAGTAATATGATTAATTGAACTTAAATTTATCATGAACTTAGTCCCGATAGTATTTGCAAATTATGTTGTAGATCAATAGCTCGCGATGTAGTTCCCCGTTTATTTTTTGATATGTTACTAGAGAAAAATAAGTTGGAAGATGATAGTAGCAATGATGCGGACTTGGTCCGTGATCTGAGGATTATTCTCATTGCCGCACAGAAGAATTATGTCCGTGATGCACCGCTAGGTGACAGACCTAATGCAGGAGCAGATGCAGATGTTATGAACATTTGACAAGCTTGGTATGATGACTACTTGATAGTTTAGTGCACCATGCTTTACGGCTTAGAAGCGGGACTTCAAAAATGTTTTGTATGCCATGGAGCATATGAGATGTTCCAAGAGCTGAAAATGATATTTCAGACTCATGCCCGTGTTAAGAGGTACGAGACCTTTGACAAGTATTTTGCCTACAAGATAGAGGAGAATAGCTCAACCAGTGAGCATGTGCTTAGAATGTCTAAGTACTACAATCGCTTGAATCAAGTGTGAGTTATTCTTCCAGATAAGATAGCGATTGACAGAGTTCTCTAGTCACTATCACCAAGTTACTGGAACTTTGTGACGAACTATAATATGCAAGGCATGACGAAAATGATTCCCCGAGCTGTTCGCGATGCTGAAATCGGCGAAGCTGGAAATCAAGTAAAGCATCAAGTGTTGATGGTTGACAAGACCACTAGTTTCAAGTAAAAGGGCAAGGGAAAGAAAGGGAACTTGAAGAAGAATGGCAAGCAAGTTGATACTCCCATGAAGAAGCCCAAAGCTAGACCCAAGCCTGAAACTGAGTGCTTCTACTTCAAAGGAAATGGTCACTGGAAGTGGAACTGCCCCAAATACTTGGCGGATAAGAAGGATGGCAAAGTGAACAAAAGTATATATGATATACAGGTTATTGATGTGTACTTTACTAGTGTTCATAGTAGCCCCTGGGCATTTGATACTGGTTCAGTTGCTATGATTAGTAACTTGAAACAGGAGTTACACAATGAACAGAGACTAGTTGAAGGTGAGGTGACGATGTGTATTGGAAGTGATTCCAAGGTTGATAAGATCACCATCGCACACTCCCTCTACCTTCGCGATTAGTGTTGAACCTAAAATAAATATTATTTTGTGTTTGCGTTGAGCATAATATGATTGGATCATGTTTATTGCAATACGATTATTCATTTAAGTCAAAGAGTAATTGTTATTCTATTTACATGAATAAAACCTTCTGTGGTCATACACCCAAGTTGAATGGTTTATTGAATCTCGATCGTAGTGATACACATATTCATGATATTGATGCCAAAATATGCAAAGTTGATAATGATAGTGCAACATACTAGTGGCACTGCCATTTAGGTCATACTGGCGTAAAGCACATGAAGAAACTCCATGCGGATGGAATTTTGGAATCACTTGATTATGAATCATTTGATGCTTGTGAACCATGCCTCATGGGCAAGATGACTAAGACTTCGTTCTCTGGAACAATGGAGTGAGCCACTGACTTATTGGAAATAATACATATCGATGTATGTAGTCCGATGAGTGTTGAGGCTCGCGGTGGGTATCGTTATTTTCTAACCTTCACAGATGCTTTGAGCAGATTTGGGTATATCTACTTAATGAAACACGTCTGAAACATTTGAAAATTAAAACAAATTTCAGAGTGAAGTTGAGAATCATCGTAACAAGAAAATAAAGTTTCTACGATCTAATCGCGGAGGCGAATATTTGAGTTACGAGTTTGGCCTTCATTTGAAATAGTGTGGAATAGTTTCACAACTCATGCCACCTGGAACACCATAGCGTAATGGTGTGTCCGAACGTCGTAATCGTACTTTATTAGATATGGTGCGATCTATGATGTTTTACCGATTTACCACTATCATTTTGGGGTTATGCATTAGAGACAACTGCATTCACGTTAAATAGGGCACCATGTAAATCCGTTGAGATGACACCATATGAACTGTGGTTTAGCAAGAAACCTAAGCTATCGTTTCTTAAAGTTTGGGGTTGTGATTCTTATGTGAAAAAGTTTCAACCTGATAAGCTCGAACCCAAATCGGAGAAATGCGTCTTCATAGGATACCCAAAGGAAACTGTTGAGTACACCTTCTATCAGAGATCCGAAGGCAAGATTTTTGTTGCTAAGAATGGATCCTTTCTAGAGAATAAGTTTCTCTCGAAAGAAGTGAGTGGGAGGAATGTAGAACTTGATGAGGTAATTTTGCCTTCTCCTGAATTGGAAAGTAGTTCATTACAGAAATCAGTTCCAGTGATTCCTACACCAATTAGTGAGGAAGCTAATGATGATGATCATGAATCTTCAGATCAAGATACTACCAAACCTTGTAGGTCAACCAGAGTATGGTCCGCACCAGAGTGGTACGGTAATCCTTTTTGGAAGTCATGTTACTAGACCATGAAAAACCTATGAACTATGAGGAAGCGATGATGATGAGCCCAGATTCCACGAAATGGCTTGAGGCCACGAAATCTGAGATCGGATCCATGTATGAAAACAAAGTATGGACTTTGATTGACTTTCCCGATGATTGGTGAGCCAATGAGAATAAATGGATCTTCAAGAGGAAGACGGACACTGATAGTAGTGTTACTATCTACAAATCTTGAATTGTCATAGAAAGTTTTTGACAAGTTCAAGGTGTTGACTATGATAAGATTTTATCACTCGTAGCGATGCTTAAGTCTGTCCGAATCATGTTAGCAATTGCCACATTTTATGAAATCTGGCAAAAGGATGTCAAAACTACATTCCTTAATGGATTTCTTAAAGAAGAGTTGTATATGATGCAACAAGAAGGTTTTGTCAATCCTAAAGGGGCTAACAAAGTGTGCAAACTCCAGCGATCCATCTATGGACTGGGGCAAGCATCTCGGAGTTGGAATATACGCTTTTATAAGGTGATCAATGCATATAGTTTTATACAGACTTGCGGTGAAGCCTGTATTTACAAGAAAGTGAGTGGGAGCACTACAACTTTTCTGATAAGTATATGTGAATGACATATTGTTGATCGGAAATGATGTAGAATTTTCTGGAAAGCATAAAGGAGTGTTTGAAAGGAGTTTTTCAAAGAAATACCTTGGTGAAGCTGCTAACATATTGAGCATCAAGATCTATAGATATAGATCAAGACGCTTGATAAGTTTTTTCAATGAGTACATACCTTGACAAGTTTTTTGAAGTTGTTCAAAATGGAACAGTCAAAGAAGGAGTTCTTGCATGTGTTTCAAGGTGTGAAGTTGAGTAAAGACTCAAAACCCGACCATGGCAGAAAATAGAAAGAGCATGAAAATTCATTCCCTATGCCTCAGTCATAGGTTCTATAAAGTATGCTATGTTGTGTACCAGACCTATTGTGTACCTCACCATGACTTTGGCAAGAGGGTACAATAGTGATCCAGGAGTGGATCACTAGACAACATTCAGGATTGTCCTTAGTGGAATAAGGACATGTTTCTCGGTTATGGAGGTGACAAAAAGTTCGTTGTAAAGGGTTACATTGATGCAAGTTTTGACACTGATCCGGATGACTCTAAGTCTCAATCTGGATACATATTGAAAGTGGAAGCAATTAGCTAGAGTAGCTCCGTGCACAACATTGTAGACATAGAAAATTTGCAAAATACATACGGCTCTGAATGTGGCAGAACCGTTGACTAAACTTCTCTCACAAGCGAAACATGATCACACCTTAGTACTCTTTGGGTGTTAATCACATAGTGATATGAACTAGAATGATGTGATGGACAAGACCCATCCGTTAGCTTAGCATAATGATCGTTAAGTTTTATTGCTATTGCTTTCTTCATGACTTATACATGTTCCTATGACTATGAGATTATGCAACTCCCGAATGCCGGAGGAACACTTAGTGTGCTATCAAACGTCACAACGTAACTGGGTGATTATAAAGATGCACTACAGGTGTCTCCGATGGTGTTTGTTGAGTTGGCATAGATCGAGATTAGGATTTGTCACTCCGTGTATCGGAGAGGTATCTCTGGGCCCTCTTGATAATGATCATCACTATAAGCCTTGCAAGCAATGTGACTAATGAGTTAGTTGCGGGATGATGCATTACGGAACGAGTAAAGAGACTTGCCGGTAACGAGATTGAACTAGGTATGAGGATACCGACGATCGAATCTCGGGCAAGTAACATACCGATGACAAAGGGAACAACTTATGTTGTTATGCGGCTCGACCGGTAAAGATCTTCGTAGAATATGTAGGAGATAATATGGGCATCCAGGTTCTGCTATTGGTTATTGACCAGAGAGATGTCAAGGTGATGTCTACATAGTTCTCGAACCCGTAGGGTCCGCACGCTTAACGTTTGTTGACGATATAGTATTATATGAGTTATGTATGTTGGTGAAAAAATGTTGTTCGGAGTCCCGGATGAGATCACGGACATGACAAGGAGCTCCGAAATGGTTCGGAGGTAAATATTGATATATAGGATGATATGGTTTGGGCAAGGGGTGAAGCCCACGAGGCTTTAGGTCGGTGCAAAAGGAGTTTTGTGGAGGCCAGGGGGACAAACGCCGGAGACCCTGGTGTCTGGCCCTGGGCCAGACGCCGAGGCCCATGGCGTCTGGGCCAGATGCCAAGGATTGTGGCGTTTGGTCCTGGAGTCCGAGTGGGACTTTTGCCTTTTGAGCAAAACCGACTTTGAGGAGGCTTTTGCTCCAAGTTTCAACCCCAGGGCTCATTATATAAATAGAGGGGCAGGGCTAGCACCAAAGACACATCAAGAAACACCAAGCCGTGTGTCGGCAACCCTGTCCCCTCTAGTTTATCCTCCGTCATAGTTTTTGTAGTGCTTAGGCGAAGCCCTGCAGAGATTGTTCTTCACCAACACCGTCACCATGCTGTCGTGCTGCCGGAACTCATCTACTACTTCACCCCTCTTTCTGGATCAAGAAGGCGAGGACGTCATCGAGCTAAACGTGTGCTGAACGCGGAGGTGCCGTGCGTTCCGTACTTGATCGGGACGGATCGTGAAGGTGTACGACTACATCAACCGTGTTGATAAACGCTTTCACTTTTCGGTCTACGAGGGTACATAAACATACTCTCCCCTTTCATTGCTATGCATCTCCTAGCTAGATCTTGCGTGATCGTAGGTAATTTTTTTAAATACTGCGTTCCCCAACAATGGTATCAGAGCTATCAGAGCCAGGTGTATGTGTAGATGTTATATGCACAAGTAGAACACAAATGAGTTGTGGGCATGGGTATATACATATTGCTTGCCATCACTAGTTGTTTCTTGATTCGGACCGACATTACATGACCGCGTTCATGAGACTGGTTCTACTGACGTGCTTAGCTCACAGGTGGTTGGCGGGCGTCAGTTTCTCCAATTTAGTTGAATCGGATTCAATGAACAGGGTTCTTTATGAAGATAAAAAAGCAATCACCATACCGCATTGTGGTTTTTGATGCGTAGGTAAGAACAGTTCTTGCTAAGCCTGTAGCAGCCACGTAAAACTTGCAACAACAAACTAGAGGACGTCTAACTTGTTTTGGCAGGGCTTGTTGTGATGTGATATGGTCAAGACGTGATGATATATAAATTGTTGTATGAGATGATCATGTTTCGTAACAGTTATCGACAACTGGCTGGAGCCATATGGTTGTCGCTTTATTGTATGAAATGCAATCGCCATGTAATTGCTTTACTTTATCTCTAAGTGGTAGCGATAGTCGTAGAAGCAATAGTTAGCGAGACGACAACGATGCTACGATGGAGATCAAGGTGTCAAGCCGGTGACGATGGTGATCATGACAGTGCTTTGGAGATGGAGATCAAAGGCACAAGATGATGATGGCCATATCATATCACTTATTTCGATTGCATGTGATGTTTATCCTTTATGCATCTTATTTTGATTGGTACGGCGGTAGCATTATAAGATGATCCCTCACTAAATTTGAAGGTATAAGTGCTCTCCCTGAGTATGCACCGTTGCAACAGTTCTTCGTGCTGAGACACCACGTGATGATCGGATGTGATAAGCTCTACATTCACATACAACGGGTGCAAGCCAGTTTTGCACATGCAGAATACTCGGGTTAAACTTGACAAGCCTAGCATTTGCAGATATGGCCTCGGAACACTGAGACCGAAAGGTCGAGCGTATAGTAGATATGATCAACATAGTGATGTTCACTATTGAAAACTACTCCATCTTACGTGATGATCGGACATGGTTTAGTAGATATGGATCACGTGATCATTTAGATGACTCGAGGGATGTCACGAATTATATGAGTATTATATGAGTTATGTCAATAAAGTATTATATGGGTTATGTATGTTGCTGACCGAATGTTGTTCGGAGTCCCGGATGAGATCACGGACATGACGAGGAGCTCCGGAATGGTCCGAAGGTAAATATTGATATATAGGATGATATGGTTCGGCGAAGGGGTGAAGCCCACGAGGCTTTAGATTGGTGCAAAAGGAGTTTTGCGGAGGCCAGGGGGCCCAACACCGGAGACCCTGGCGTCTGGTCCTGGGCTAGACGTCGATGCCCATGGTGTCTGGGCCAGACGCCAAGGATTGTGGCGTTTGGTCCTGGAGTCCGGGTGGGACTCTTGCCTTTTGGGAAAAACCGACTTTGAGGAGGCTTTTGCTCCAAGTTTCGACCCAAGGGCTCAACATATAAATAGAGGGGCAGGGCTAGCACCAAAGACACATCAAGAAACACCAAGCCGTGTGCCGGCAACCCCGTCCGCTCTAGTTTATCCTCCGTCATAGTTTTCGTAGTGCTTAGGTGAAGCCCTGTATAGATTGTTCTTCGCCAACACCGTCACCATGCCGTCGTGCTGCCGGAACTCATCTACTACTTCACCCCTCTTGCTGGATCAAGAAGGCGAGGACGTCATCGAGCTAAACGTGTGCTGAACGCGGAGGTGTTGTACGTTCGGTACTTGATCGGGATGAATCGTGAAGGTGTACGACTACATCAACCACGTTGATAAACGCTTCTGCTTTTCAGTCTACGAGGGTACACAAACATACTCTCCCCTCTTGTTGCTATGCATTTCCTAGATAGATCCTGCATGATCGTAGGTAAATTTTTTGAAATGCCGCGTTCCCCAACAATGACGACCACGGCAGGAGGGCGCCAGCAGGCGCAGAGAAGGTCGTTTCCTCTTTGGTGCTAAGAAGGCAAGGACAAGCGTGGGTTCTCGAGGAATCTGGCAAAGGTTTCCATTCTGGTGCAACGAGACCAAGGCCGCCAGCACGGCAGGACGGATGTCATCACCAAGCCCACCGCTGCATCACAAAGCGAAGATGTACTACATGTCCCCTTTCAAATTGGCCATTGTGGGATCCCTTCCTGCCTACGTTCTGGGGGAAGAGGACTGAGGCCACTATAAATATAGGTTATCCACCACTTTAGAGGGGATCAAACCTCAGTCGACTCATTCCTTCACCCCCCGAACCTCGCGAGGTTGTTCATCCCTGGTACTAGTTCATCCTCAGCCCCTCATGAGGCCAATCCACCACAAAGCAGGAGTAGGGTCTTACACCGCAAGGTGGCCCGAACCTGGGTGAACTGTCGTGTTCATCTTCTTCCTTGTTCGCGTGAATCGATCTAGGCCGTGGGGCGATGAGTTGGTAGGCTGGATAGGTTGAGTTCTTCGCACACGCTTAAGAGTTCGAACCTTTCTTGGGTCTACGGAGCCCTGAATCCGACATTTAGCGCGCCATGTAGGGGCGTGTCGAAGCCTCTCTTCCAGTGTTCGTTCCGCCGTTGTTCCCTCGCTCCTATGGTCGATGCTCGTCGTGTTCGTACCGAGCGTCGGGCGACTCGTGTCGCCCAGACAGGACAAGTGGGTAACGACGCTCCTCGCCGCTCCGCGTCCCCGATGGCTAACGCCGCCACTGACCCTACTGCTCGTGAATAAAAGGATTCGTCGTTGCCACACCGTCTATTGGGGATATTACTGCTGGGCGTGAACCGGCCTACCTGGGCCGGGTCAACTTCATCAGCAGTTCAAGAGTGATAAAGACCAAGAGGGCAGATGAGGGCCTAAGGCCCGTAGCCGATTCAAGACTTGTAGCTATAAACCAGGATTTGTATATAAACTTGTATTGTAAGTTAGGAATAAGGAGAGGCCAACCCGGAATACGAATATCGACCGGTGTTGGGACTCTGTGAACCGATGGGTGTCACCCATGTATATAAGGGGACGACCCGGCGGCGGTTCAAGAACAACAGACAACAACTCGAGACATAGGCGAAGCTTGTTTGATCCCTAGTCATCGAAACCCCATCAATTCCATCACAACTAGACATAGGCTTTTACCTTCATTGAAGGGGCCGAACTAGTATAAACTCTCTTGCGTCCATGTGTCCGCTTTAACCCCTTCAAGCTAACCCGTCGCGATGGCTCCACGACTATGTCCTTTCTCTAGGACATCTGCCGTGACAAAACCACGACAGTTGGCGCCCACCGTGGGGCTATCGCACAATGGTTTCCGGTTCTTGGAGGGCCGCTTTGAAGGACTCGAGGGCTACGCTGTAGGCCGGATGACTAAGAGTCGTCGCGGCAAGGTCTACATCAACGACGCAGACTGGGGCCCCGAGGCCGGCTCAATTGAGTACGGGTATCAGGTCCCCTTTGGTAGCATTCACGTTTTCATTGGCAAGATCGGTGAACCAGGCCCTGAGCCGGACATCTGCACCGACCTCGTCGAGACGGCTCAGCGTGCGCGATCCGCCCGGGTTAAACCGTCCATGAAGCTTGCCTTCGTGGGAGTCATCCATGGAGGAAGTTATGAGGATGGATCGGAATCTCGCGGCGATACCGTCATTTGTTCTGATGACGAGTCATCGACCGGAGAAACCGAATCTCTTTATCAGCTGCAAGACGGCCGGATTGGGGGCTATTCCGATGGCGACAGTATTCCGGACCGCTCTGATCTGCCCAACCGGGTTGGAATATTCATGACTGGCACACAAGCAGTGCTTCATTTCTCGACCGCTGCAGCAACAACCTCCGGTTTAGCAGCGGCGACGGCTGCCGGGGCAGGAGGTCCTGTGCGCCCGCCGGCTCAACTTCTATCAGAGCTATTTGATGCATTGGCTGTGCTTATGGCGGAGGCTAATCCGGCTGATCAGGGCGTTCACAACACCGAGATTGCAAAAGTGAAGGAACAGATCACCCAGGCCAAGGCAGATCTGGCAGCTGAGGACACCAGGATGGCCACGGAGCGGGCCGCTTTAGACGCACAAGCCTACAGGCTCATGTTGGACCAGAGTGTGTCGCAGGAAGTCACGAGGAGGAAGTACCGATCCCGTTTGCCTCTGGTTTTTGAGGCCAGAGACCTTTTCAACACTCCAGGAGTAGGAACCGGCAATCCGCTGGAGGGAAACCGGGCGGAAGCTCCCGGGACCGGTGCACCGGTTTAGCCTCGTCAGATGGACCCGCCTCGTCAAAACACCGTTATACCTCAGGCTGTTTTAACACCTCCAGGTCACTATTCCAACCCGATGGACAATCTCGTTGCTGCTGCTGCACGGCTGGAGGCCATTCCAATTGAAGGTGATTCGCCGCAGGCAGTAGAGACGCGACAGGTCAAGGAGCTTCTGAGGACAGCTTTGGTCCAACAGGAAGATTACTCGTACAGCCGCGACCGGATCCACTCGACCCCCCCGTCCAAGCCGGAGCTATAGCAGACATATGGATGAACCGGTAGTGTCGAGTAACGAACGACGTGGAGCACCCCGTGGCAACAACCCGACGGGTGGTGCTGATGATGCTCAGGAAGTGGTGAACCGGGCCCGAGCGCGCAGGGAGGCCGAGTTAGCCACGCAACATCAGGCTCGGCAGCTCACGCCAGTTCGTCCAACCATCTCGATCGAACCTGGTGTTACTTCTAGTTCTTTGGGGGTGCCTTGCCTTGTCCCCGCTTTACGCACTGTGCGCCTGCCCAAGGATTTCAAGGGCCCACGCAAGGTACCAAATTACATGGCGAATCAGCCTCCAGAGACATGGGTGGAGAGCTATGAGATGGCCATGGAGATGCTTTATGTGGATGACGTGGTGTGTGCGAAATACTTCACCATGATGCTTGAAGGAACGGCCTGTACTTGGTTAAAAAGCTTGCCGGCTAATTCTATCAGTTCATGGGCCCAATTACGAGCCTGGTTTATCAGCAATTTCAAGGATACATGTAAACAGCCTATGTCGATAGTGGACTTAGCTGCATGCATCCAGGAGGAAGGACAATCAACGACTCATTGGGTGCGCCGGGTTTCACAAGTGTTGCACTCATCAGACCGCATCAACACTGACACCGCAATATTAACCCTAGAAGGCAACTGCCGGTTTGGGCCCCTGAAGCTGAAGTTGGGACGGATGAAGCGTCATTGTACTGACATGGGGACCCTCATGGCCGCTTTGGTGAAATATGCTGATTCTGATAGTACCAAGGATCCCGAATCTGATGATGACAAGACAGGGAAGGGAAAGAGGAACAACAACTCCAAAGGTCAGCAACATCACTGGGCAGGCAATGGTGGTGGAGGCAAGCGTAAAGCGGATGGTAACATGGACTTTGTGGCTAATACCAACGCACAGGACAATAGCCAGCGACGCAAGGGTAAACCGAAAAATCGTAATGGGGCACCCAACCCTAACCCAGACCGCCTAAACTATCTGCTAAGCCAGCCCTGTCCAAGACATGGGACGAAGGAGGCGCCAGCAAACCACCTTTGGAAGGATTGCTTTATTATGCAGGAGTTCAAGAATTCTAATAATTTCCAGTATGATCACGAATCTGGCGGTGGCTCAGGATCTGGGCCGAGTTACGGTGGAGGAAGTTCCGGTTCAGGATTTAATGGTAATCCGGGCGGACATAATGGTCAAAATAGTCAGAACAACCAGGGTGGTTACAACCAACAGCAGCAACAGTCGGGTTACCAGAGCAACCCAAAGCAGTTGAGTAGTGGGCAGTACCATGTCTTCACCACTAGCTTGGACAAGCGAGACCGGAAGGTTCAGAGGCGGGCGGTCAACTCTGTTGAACCGGCCATACCCCGTTATCTACGTTGGTCTGAACAACCAATCATATGGAGCAGAGAGGATCACCCTCCCCAGGTCGATAATCCGGGTCAGTTGGCTCTGGTGGTGGCACCTCAGGTGGGAGGTTACAAGTTCACCAAGGTGCTCATGGATGGAGGTAGTAGCATTAATATCTTGTACTATGAGACCTTCCGTCGTATGGGTCTGACAGACAAAAATCTTAAACCGTCTAATACGGTGTTCCACTGTGTAGTACCTGGCAGATCAGCATATCCTGTTGGTAAGATAGCTCTGGAAGTGGCCTTTGGGGATGATCATGATTCCAGGTCGGAGACATTGATGTTTGAAGTGATGAAAATCCAAAGTCCATATCACGCCCTATTTGGGCGACCGGCCTACGCCAAGTTTATGGCACGGCCCTGTTATGTGTATTTGCATCTCAAGATGCCGGGTCACAAGGGGACAATAACGGTTCACGGAAGCCGCAAAATCGCTTTGGAGTGCGAGGAAGGTGATGCGGCCTATGCAGAGTCGGTTTGTGCCACCGAGGAGCTAAAGTATTACAAGGACAATGTTGATCCGGCGGACATGACTCCATTAAAGAAGCCAACTACGGAGCATGATCCGGCCCTGAAGTTCAAATCGGCAGCAGAAACTAAGCTTGTTGACTTTGTACCTGGCGATTCGTCCAAGCAGTTCAGCATCAGTGCTAATTTGGATCCAAAATAGGAAAGCGTGCTCATCGAGTTCATCCATGAGAATCAGGACATTTTTGCATGGAAGCCCTCTGACATGCCAGGTGTACCGAGGCAACTCGCTGAGCACACCCTTAATGTGGATCCTAAATACAAACCGGTGAAACAGTTCCTCCGCCGGTTTAACGAAGAAAGACGCAAGGCAATTGGAGAAGAGGTAGCCAGGCTCTTAGCAGCTGGTTTTATTGTTGAAGTTTTTCACCCTGAGTGGCTTGCCAATCCGGTGCTGGTCCTTAAGAAAAATGGCACCTGGCGCATGTGTGTGGATTACACAGATCTTAATAAATCTTGTCCAGCAGATCCTTTTGCCCTCCCCCGTATTGATCAAATTATTGATGCTACGGTGGGTTGTGAGTGTTTAAGTTTTTTGGATGCATATTCTGGCTATCATCAGATCAAAATGGCAGTTAAGGACCAGGAGAAAACGGCATTCATAACTCCCTTTGGAGCCTTCTGCTATGTGTCTATGCCCTTTGGGCTCAAGAGCGCCCAGGCAACTTATCAACGTTGTGTGCAAAATTGTCTACACAAACAGATTTGCCGTAATGTACACGCCTATGTGGATGATATCGTGGTTAAATCCAGGGAGAAGGAGACTCTGATTGGTGATTTAAAGGAAACTTTTGATAACCCGAGGACATACAAGATGATGCTTAATCCGTACAAATGCGTCTTTGGTGTACCGGCGGGCAAGTTATTAGGCTTCTTGGTGTCCAATAGGGGAATTGAGGCTAATCCGGAGAAGATCACAGCCATCACCTCCCTCGCTAAACCGAAGTGTATCAATGATGTTCAACGCCTGGCAGGCCGGATTGTCGCGTTAAGCCGGTTTATCAGTCGTCTTGGTGAAAAGGCAATCCCTTTGTATCAGATGTTGAAGAAGACGGATCAGTTTGTCTGGAGTTCTGCTGCTAATGAAGCATTTGAGGACTTAAAGCGGCAATTGGCCAATCCGCCTGTGCTCGCCGCTCCCATTGACAAGGAGCCGTTACTGCTATATGTTGCTGCTAATGCTCGGGCGGTCAGCGTGGCTATTGTGGTGGAGCGAAAGGAGGCAGGTAAGGAGCATCCGGTTCAACGTCCGGTCTATTATATCAGCAAGGTACTCATTGAGTCCAAGCAAAGGTATCTGCATTGGCAGAAGCTGGTGTATGGAGTTTTCATGGCAAGCCGGAAGCTTAAACAATACTTCCAAGGGCATCCAATTATGGTGGTCAGTTCTGCTCCTTTGGGGGACATCATCCAGAACCGGGAAGCAACTGGCCGGATTGCCAAGTGGGCTATAGAGCTTGGGCCGCACGATTTGAAGTATGTGCCTCGGACGGTGATTAAGTCTCAAGCACTGGTTGATTTTATTAATGATTGAACAGAAATGCAAGCACCTGAAGAAAAGCCAGATCACACATATTGGACCATCCATTTTGACGGATCCAGGCAACTGGAAGGCTCGGGGGCTGGAGTCGTATTAACTTCCCCACGAGGTGATAAGTTTTGTTATGTTCTCCGCTTAATGTTCCCTTGTACTAATAATGCAGCTGAGTATGAAGCCTTGCTCCATGGTCTCCGGATGGCTAAGGAGATGAATCTAAGTCGAGTTAAGTGCTTCGGTGACTCGGACCTCGTGGCTCAGCAAGTGTCTGGCACTTGGGACTCCAAGGACCCACTCATGGAAGCATATCATCGTGAGGTGGATATTGTTGCAGGTCATTTCAAAGGCTATCAGGTGGACCACGTGGACCGGTGGAAAAATGAAGCGGCGGACGCCTTAAGCCGGCTAGGCTCTCAGCGCAAACCGGTTCCGCCCAATGTTTTTCTGGATGTGCTGCACAACCCGTCGGTTAAGATCCCTGGTGAAGCGGATTTGGCTATTCCTGATCCGGAGGCTCAATTGGTGGCAGCTCTTCATGTTATTCCGGATTGGACGCTTCCTTACCTGGCGTACAAGAACCGGGCCGAGTTACCAGAGGATGAGACTCTGGCCCGACAGATAATCCGGTGATCCAAGTCCATGACTATTATCAACGGCGAGTTGCATCATTGCAGTGTGTCAGGAGCATTTCAACGTTGTGTGTCTCCTGGAGAAGGCCGTGAAATTTTGCGTGAGATCCATGAAGGAGATTGTGGTCACCACGCCGGTTCAAAATCTCTGGTGGCTAAAGCGTTTCGCCATGGTTTCTATTGGTTAACTGCTCATGCTGATGCGGAGGATCTGGTCAGACGATGTGATGGTTGCCAAAAGTTCTCAAGACGTGCTCATGTACCGGCTCAAGAATTGAGAATGATTCCAATTACTTGGCCGTTTGCGACTTGGGGGCTGGATATGGTTGGGCCTTTCAAAAGGTCCAAAGATAAGAAGACCCACCTCCTGGTGGTGGTTGACAAGTTTACAAAGTGGGTGGAGGCAGAACCTATTAGCAAGTGTGATGCGGCCACGGCGGTTCAGTTCATTAAAAAAGTGATTTTCCGGTTTGGCTTTCCACACAGTATCATCACAGATAATGGTACCAATTTGTCCAAAGGTGCCATGAAGGAGTTCTGCGAACGGGAGCACATCCGGCTCGACGTTTCATCAGTGGCACACCCACAGTCCAATGGTCAAGAAGAAAGAGCTAATCAAGAGATCTTGAGAGGCATCAAGCCACGGCTCATGGTTCCTTTGCAGAGAATGCTGGGTTGTTGGGTAGAAGAATTACCATCTGTGTTATGGAGCATCAATACAACACCCAACAGGTCAACAGGATACACACCGTTCTTCATGGTTTATGGAGCGGAGGCGGTTCTCCCCAGTGATATCCGTCATGATTCACCTCGTGTGACGGCTTATATTGAAGCGGACAACAAGACAGCACGACAAGATGCTTTGGACCAGTTGGATGAAGAGCGTGACATAGCAACCGCCCGATCGGCGATTTATCAATAGGATCTTCGTCGTTATCACAGTCACCGAGTTAGAACCAGAACCTTCCAGGAAGGAGATTTGGTGCTTCGGCTCATCCAAGATCAGACTGATATGCATAAGTTATCCCCACCTTGGGAGGGGTCTTTCGTGGTCAGCAAGAATCTACATAACGGGTCATACTATCTGATCGATATTCGAGAGCATAAGGACTCACGTACATCAGAGGAGGAGACCAACAGGCCGTGGAACATGGCTCATCTTCGGCCTTATTATACCTGAGCCATTTGTTCTACTTATGTACATATTACAACGATGTATATATTATGATTAAATATAATAAACCGAAACCTCAGCTAAAGCGGGGTATCTGTTCTTTTACATCATGTGTGGTTACACGGAGTTGTTCTTAAGCGGCCTCCGGTTTACCCCTTGAGTTCGCTTTTTAAAAGCATCATGTTATATCACTTGGAGGTTTGGTCGTGTCCGAACCAATACCATACCTCTTGATAGGCGAGAGCCACCAGGTCACTTGGGGACTTGGTCACGTCTGAACCAGTCATGCCTCTTGATCGGCCTAAGGCCACAGAATCACTTGGGGGCTTGGTCGAACCCGAACCATTGCCATGCCACTTGGTCGGCATAAGTGCCACGGTTTCATTTGGGGACCTGGCTAACTAGAACCATAGTTACACCTAACGGGAGCTTGGTCATGTTCGGCCATGGTAACGCCATTTGATCAGCTCAAATAAACCTTTTTTGCAAACAGTTTTGTCATTGCTTTTGCTTCGTACTTTTCTTTGCAACGTACTTTTTTCCTTTTTATTGCGTTTTTTTAAACCGCAAAGTTTTCAACCAATCAATTGACGGAACACAGTTCACGACAATCCGGAGACTATTTGCCCGGTTTGATCCTTGTTGTTAACATCCTTTATTGGAGTAACACGGTGTTTATTATAACCCGGCACGGTTTACATGGTAAACCAGCGTCATATATATACAGGAGTTGTTATCTCCTCCAACAGTGTGGGTTTGCAAAACTCCGCTTCAAGATTGGCCAAGCCAACTTCACGCTCAACGATGGCAGGTATTATGTATCTCAAAATTTTGGTCATATACTTAATTTTTTTGGATGTTTTGACTTCATATATGCAGACATCATATTCCGCCTGACGGTACAACCGCGGTGGCACTTGAAGAGTTTCTTATTGCAGAAAGTGCTTTGGAAAGTTCATCACCATAGGAAGAACAAATTATGCACGAAGGCATATCAACATCAAAAGTATCAGCTAGCCTATTACAAGGCAACACGGTGCCCATAATATTATCATTGTTTTTGGCAAAGGAGAGGCAGTTTTAAAACCGGCTACCGGTTCAAGCTTGGTCACCAGCCTGGCCTGATGGTTGTGGGTCATCCTGCGCCGCTTCAGCCTCCGTTTCTCTACCCAGCGACTGGAAATCAACAGTTGTCCAGTCGATTCCCATTAATGCTTGAAAAACAGCTTCATCATGGATCAGCAATGACGGGTCAATATCGGGAGCGTAAGTATGCTTACGGATTGGAGGGATTAGATTTTCCGATTCATGGATTGGTGCAGCTATTCGCTTGTTCTGATTGTCATATTGGGCTTGATAACGAGACAAGTCTACTTCTTCAGCCAATTGACAAGCTAGCGGACGTACCTCCCGGTTTATTGCTCGCAGATCCGCTTCACCAAACTCTGACCCGTCTTCCTTCAAGCTGGGATAGCCCGGAGCCGCTTCAATAGGATCAAAATCCGGCACCCAGGCTTTTGCCCGGATTAAGCCATTGATCGCACCGGTTCGAGCAGCAGATTTCTTCAGCTCTTCAACGCGGGCAGGAAGCACCGACAGTTTCATCAGAGTGTCTTGAATCAAAGTGGGCGCCGGTTTGTTATGGGATGCGGTACAGATGATCCGCTGGCACCAGTATACAATTGTTCAACCAATGTATAGGCGGCTTTCAGTTTCTTCCGCACATTTGACCCCAAGTGACCAATGCGTGTCCCTGAAATACCATAAAGGGTTAATAAACCGGCAACTCTGTAAGAAGGTAGAGCCAATTCAGAAGTCAAACTGGCTTACCAAAGATGGCAGTAGTCATGGCATGCACGTGCCGCTTTATGCTGGTCAGTTCATCCGCCACTGGTTTTAGTGCAGCCTCGGCATCCTCTGCTCGTTTGATTAAAGCGGACTTTTCAGTGGCCCAATCCGCCCGCTTCTTCTTGAAGCTCTCCTTAAGCTGTTCCATGGCGCTTAAAGCATTGGCTAATTCCTCTTTTGCTTTGGAGGTTTCAGCTTGTTGGGTTTTCAGATTTTCTTGGAGATCGGCGACTTGGCTTTCTTTCGTCTTTAGCTCCGCCTGCATGCAGACAGTTATATGCTTCAACAAAATGGTACAAGGATTGAAGTACCAACCACATAACAAGTTATGCACTTAGCACTTGGGGGCTAATGCATATTTGATCTTCATCCTTCAATTGCTTACAAAGTCCCAGGATCAATACAAGTATTCAACTTGGCACTTGGGGGCTAATGGCTATTTGCTCATATATATATTCTGATGCGGCAATCCCAATTACTTAAAGTACCGGTTTAACTACGCTAAGTTGAACCGGCCCTTGGGGGCTACATCGGCGAATTTCAAAGTATTAAGATTTATATTAGTAAGTCCCGGTTTGAAAGAAGATTACAAACTGGCCCTTGGGGGCTAGGAGAGTCAGCAAGTATTGAAGCATACAAGCAGGAAAGAGCATATGGAAGTTACCTCGTATTTATCCTTCATCATATTAACCAGACTGGCTTCATAGTCACGGTTGGTATACAACCGGTTCAGGTAGCCGGAATGGATATCTTGGGCGTTCAGAGCAGCGTAAGTTGCCAGATCAGCATTCCACTTGCCTTTACCAAAGGCAGCAAATTCTTCCTTGGCAGAATGTTTGGACAAAGCAATAGGATTGCTTGGCTCGGTATGGCCAGTGCTAGTAATGACAACCTCATCCTCCTGAGTATCGCCGGTTTGCACTGGGGCTGTTGGCTTGTCAGTAGGTTTTGCTGGACCGGTGGATCTCTCAATCCAGATGGAGCCTGTGGGCTAATTGACAGGACCTGAGGCATCAGTAGGTCTCCCTTCAGCAATAAGATCGTCGTCTTGCTGCAGTGGATCGTTGGGTATATCCTCAGGAATAACCGCTTCAAGATCAGGTGTCTTGCCTGGCTCAAGAATGACATCTTCTTCGGCCGCTTTGTCCAGGCGGACCTTCTTGCTTGGCCTAGGTTTGGCCCTGAAAAGAATAACAAAATCAAATACAGCATATGTTCTAAGGCAATGTGCTGCAAGTATCATAATAAGTATAGCTTACCCAAGCACCGTTTTGAGCGGTGGCAGCTGAGTAGCCGATGACTCGCCAGAAGATGAGTGGGAAGTAACCTGGTAATCAGAGTCAGAGGGATTAAGAGGTTGATGAAAGCATCCCGCTTTAGGACAATCACTGACAAGCAAATTAGAGACCTCTGAACGGCATTTCCGAACCGGACTATTCGGTAAACCGGCGGAGGTAACTACCTGGCCGCTGTGCCGGGTTGTGCGACGAGCTTCGTGCTGTTGGGTCTTCATATGAAATTTGGGATCTAAATAAGCAAGAGGATGAGAAAATTTAAGTTTCCGGTTTGCCTGACGGATTTTTAGCGAAGGCAAAGGTTCTGAATCGGAAGAGAGAATAATTACCTCTGCAGCATTAGTGTGGCTAGCTTCGGCATCATCCTGACAAATATCATCATCAATAAGACGCATGAAAAATAAGCCAAGTGAGTCAAGCTCTACCTCAAGGTCCGGATTATCCACATAATCATCAGGGGCCGGATTAGAAGATGCAGTAGTTCTTTTCCTGTGGGTAGTCTTCTTTACAGCTTTAGTCTTTTGCCGGGTTGCTCTTTCCGGTTTGTCTGGTTTTTCCGGTTTCTCCTGCGGCAATTTCGTGCTCCAAAACGGATCATTACCCTGATTACACAGACACTGATATTAAACAATGACCAGATATATCAATAATAGATTCAGCAAAAGGAAAAATCAAGATCTTATAGTTGGCGGTTTGTTGGCGGTATAGAAGGGAAGCAGGCCGTTTCTAGCACAGATATGTTCCGGTTCATTCAGCATCTTATTCACAGCCTCTGTGATTTCTTCATCGGTGAGCTAGATTTTGGAATGTCGTAGTGGGTCATCAACACTGCCGGTATACTCGCACATCAAACCGGAGCGCTGACTAAGGGGCAGTATGCTCCATGATATCCAATAGCGAGCGAGATCAACCCCTGTTAAACCGTTGGCCATAAAGGCTCTGAGCTTCGATAGTTGAGGAGCATATTTGCTTCTCTCCTGGGCAGTCAATCTTTGCGGAAAAGGGTGTGTATTGCTGAGCCGCTCCGGACGAAAGCCGGGCAAGGGATTCTCACCAGTAGGGGAGGTGTCTTTGCAATAGAACCATGTCTGATTCCACTCTTTGGGGTGGCTGTGCAGTTTGGCATGAGGGTATGTGACCTCTTTCCTTTTCTGGATCGCCACGCCACCCAACTCCGTATTGGAGCCGTCAGTAAACTCAGTACGGCGGTTTAGATGGAAAAGGTCTCTTAACAATTCCACTGTGGGCTCTTCTTGAAAGAACGCTTCATAGAGCACTTGGAAGTGACACATATTTGTAACAGAATTGGGGCCCGTGTCTTGTGGATGGAGTTGGAAATCGGCCAAAACATCCCGGTAAAATTTAGAACCGGGCGGTTTAAAGCCCCGAGCTAAGTGATCTACGAAAACAACAACCTCTCCTTCTTGAGGAGTGGGAGGGCATTCTTTGCCAGGAGCCCTCCAATGGATGCTATCTTTGCTGCCTAAAGCGCCGATCAGGACTAGATCGTCCAGCTGAGCCTTTGTGATGCGAGAAGGAACCCAATTGCATTCATATACTTGCTTGGCCATGATGGAATCTACAAGGTAGAAGATCCCGGTTCAAAAATGCATTTGATCAAGGTACATTGGTATGTGCAATGTTAACCAGGAGACAGATCTAACTGAACCGGAGTTTTATGAAGCAACAACATCTGGCGGTTCAACAAGGGGACTAATGGTATATACCGGTTTGGTAATTTTTTTCTACAAGGTTAAACCGCCTGGTTTAAACATTGAAGCAGATGAGTAAGTTTTTAGAAACAGATTTCGTAAGATTTCTCTACAGCGATGGATCTGAAGCAAGTTCAGAAAAAAGATAAATATTCAGAGGTCCAAAAGGAGCAGTACCGAATCAATGAGCAAGACGTACATACAGATCTATGGTTTTGAGATGTGTAAGTGAAAGCTAAGGGTAAACAGCTACCATGGCACAGAATAAAGATTTGCGGAGCCATCTAAAGATCTATCATATGAGCAGGAGGCAGACGATGAACACTGAAGAACTGTGAAACCCTAGGTCAGATCTGCGGGGGAAAGGATAGAAGATTTACTAGAGCCGAGGAAGACGTGGAAGGTTGCCGCGATGCTCTGGTGCGCTCAGGTTGATGCAGCGGCCAAGGTTGAGGCAGAGGTCGACGGCGGCGGCAGAGCTCCGAGGCTGGTGACGCGAGGAAGACGAAGAAGGCACGAAGGGGAGAAAAGAAATGACCCTTCGGTCCTATTTATAAGGCGAAAGAACATGTGTCAGGCGCGACAATCAAGGGGCCACGAAACGGAGCTATCGCCTCGATTTCCGCAGATCTATTAAACAAAGAAGCATAATGGATAGATTCGTTATGACAGGTGACGTCACTCCGGTTTACAGCAATCAGAGAAGATGACATCATGGCGTTTACCAATTTATGAGAAGATGTTGAAGATGAAGCTTTTGTTAAAGGATTGACATGAACCCGTTCAAATCAATCTGGGGCCTAATGTTGGGGATATTACTGCTGGGCGTAAACCGGCCTACCTGGGCCGGTCAACTTCATCAGTAGTTCAAGAGTGATAAAGACCAAGAAGGCAGATGAGGGCCTAAGGCCCGTAGCCGGTTCAAGACTTGTAGCTATAAACCGGGATTTGTATATAAACTTGTATTGTAAGTTAGGAATAAGGAGAGGCCAACCCGGAATACAAATATCGACCGGTGTTGGGCCTCTGTGAACCGACGGGTGTCACCCGTGTATATAAGGGGGCGACCCGGCGGCGGTTCAAGGACAACAGACAACAACTCGAGACATAGGTGAAGCTTGTTTGCTCCCTAGTCATCGAAACCCCATCAATTCCATCACAACTAGATGTAGGCGAGGTTGTTCATCCCTTGTACTAGTTCATCCTCAGCCCCTCATGAGGCCAATCCACCACAAAGCAGGACTAGGGTCTTACACCGCAAGGTGGCCCGAACCTGGGTGAACTGTCATGTTGATCTTCTTCCTTGTTCGCATGAATCGAGCTAGGCCGTGGGGCGATGAGTTGGTAGGCTGGATAGGTTGAGTTCTTCGCACACGCTCCAGAGTTCGAACCTTTCTTGGGTCTATGGAGCCCTGAATCCGACATTTAGCGCGCCAGGTAGGGGCGTGTCGAAGCCTCTCTTCCAGTGTTCGTTCCATCGTTGTTCCCTCGCTCCTATGGTCGATGCTCGCTGTGTTTGTACCGAGCGTCGGGCGACTCGTGTCACCCAGACATGACAGGTGGGTAACGACGCTCCTCGCCGCTCCGCGTCCCTGATGGCTAACGCCGCCACTGACCCTACTGCTCGTGAATAAAAGGATTCGCCATTGCCACACCGTCTATTGGGGATATTACTGCTGGGCGTAAACCGGCCTACCTGGGCCGGGTCAACTTCATCAGTAGTTCAAGAGTGATAAAGAGCAAGAAGGCATATGAGGGCCTAAGGACCGTAGCCGATTCAAGACTTGTAGCTATAAACCGGGATTTGTATATAAACTTGTATTGTAAGTTAGGAATAAGGAGAGGCCAACCCGGAATACGAATATCGACCGGTGTTGGGACTCTGTGAACCGATGGGTGTCACCCATGTATATAAGGGGACGACCCGGCGGCGGTTCAAGGACAACAGACAACAACTCGAGACATAGGCGAAGCTTGTTTGCTCCCTAGTCATCGAAACCCCATCAATTCCATCACAACTAGACGTAGGCTTTTACCTTCATTGAAGGGGCCGAACTAGTATAAACTCTCTTGCGTCCCTATGTCCGCTTTAACCCCTTCAAGCTAACCCGTCGCGATGGCTCCATGACTAAGTCCTTTCTCTAGGACATCTGCCGTGACAAAACCACGACACCGTCCATGCGGCGCGACGGCCGTACCGCAACTCGATCACTCATTCCAGCCACGACGTCGTCTTCTCATGCTCGTCGCGGGCTGGCAAACGCGCAGGCTGCGTTGCTCATGGCACGTGAGCTTCTACATTACTGTCTGGCCAACAACCTCTATGACGACTGGCTCGGCCGCATCGCCGAGCTCGTCAACACCGCCGGTGAGGCCCCTGCACCGCGGGCGACGTGGCTCACGGCGCGCCCCCTCCTCCCCCTATGCACAGCGCGGACCCCGAGCCTAGGCGTGAGCATCCCAGTGCGACCCGCCATGCAGGGCGCTGGCGCATGATGAAGAAAGCTGCCAGGTGGTGCAGCGGCCCAAGGAGAAGCGCGCTTCCTTCCAGCGCCGCCACGTCAAGACCGCGTGCCACTAGAGGCGGTGGCGCGTGAGCGCCAAGATCAAGCTCCCCCATGCGGCAGGCACCTGAGAGTGGGGCAGGCTGCTGTGCTTTCACCCCGGAGCTGTGCCGCGTTGTTTGGCCTGGCAAGATCAAGCCGGATCTAGCGCCATGTTACGACGGCACTCTTGATCCCACAAAATTTCTCCAGCTCTATGAGCTGAGCATCAAGGCGGCGAACGACAACGACAAGGTCATGTGGAACAGGTCCCCATGGCCCTCAAGGATGGCGTGCGTTCTTGGCTCCTGAACGTCCCGGTGGGGTCAATCTCCTCCTGGGACGAGCTACGCGAGCGCTTCATCGCTAACTTCCAACGCACTCGTGACCGCGCTCCTCAAGCAGGCGACCTGCGGTGCGTAAAGCATCATGCGCTACTTCTTGAGTTTCCGTTGGTTTTTCCCTTGAAGAGGAAAGGGTGATGCGGCAAAGTAGAGATAAGTATTTCTCTCAGTTTGAGAATCGATGTATCAAACCAGTAGGAGACAATGCACAAATCACCTAATACCTGCACAAACAATAAAACAACTTGCACCCAACGTGAAAAAGGGGTTGTCAATCTCTTCACGGTTACTTGCAAAAGTGAGATCTGATAGAGATAGATAAAAGATAAAGTAAATATTTTTGGTATTTTTGGTTTGTAGATCGCAAAGTAAAAGATTGCAAAATAGTAGATCGGAAACTAATATTGTAGATCGGAAACGTATATGAGGGGAAATAGACCCGGGGGCCATAGGTTTCACTAGAGGCTTCTCTCAAGATAGCAAATAATGTGGTGGGTGAACAAATTACTGTCGAGCAATTTATAGAAAAGCGCAAAGTTATGAAGATATCTAAGGCAATGATCATGAATATAGGCATCACGTCTGTGTCAAGTAGACCGAAACGATTCTGCATCTACTACTATTACTCCACACATCGACCGCTATCCAGCATGCATCTAGAGTATTAACTTCATAAAGAACGGAGTAACGCATTAAGTAAGATGACATGATGTAGAGGAATTAACTCAATCAATATGATGAAAACCCCATCTTTTTATCCTCGATGGCAACAATACAATACGTGCCTTGCTGCCCCTACTATCACTGGGAAAGGACATCGCAAGATTGAACCCAAAGCCACGCACTTCTCCCGTTGCAAGAAAAACCAATCTAGATGGCCAAACCGATAGTTCGAAGAGAATTAAAAATATATCAAATCATGCATAAAATAATTCAGAGAAGATTCGAATAATATTCATAGATAAGCTGATCATAAATCCACAATTCATCGGATCTCGGCAAACACATTGCAAAAAGTATTACATCGAATAGATCTCCAAGAACATCGAGGAGAACATAGTATTGAGAATCAAAGAGAGAGAAGAAGCCATCTATCTACTAGCTATGGCCCGTAGGTTTGTGGTAAACTACTCACGCTTCATCAGAAGGGCAATAGGGTTGATGTAGAAGCCCTCCGTGATCGAATCCCCCTTCGGTAGGGTGTCGGAAAAGGTCCCTAGATGGGATCTCACGGGTACAGAAGGTTGCGGCGGTGACAAGTGTTTTCGTGGAAGCCTCTAGTGGTTTGCGGGATATTTGGGAATATATAGGCAAAAGAATTAGGCAAGGAGGGTCACGGGGGCCCCACAAGGGTGGGGGGCGCGCCCTCCGTCCTTGTGGCCGCCTCGTGTCTCCTCCGACTTCATCTCCAAGTCTCCTGGTTGTCTTCTGGTACAAGAAAAATCATCATGAAGGTTTCATTCCGTTTGGACTCTGTTTGGTATTCCTTTTCTGCGAAACTCAAAAACAAGGAAAATACAGGAACTGGCACTGGGCTCTAGGTTAATAGGTTAGTCCCAAAAAGAATATAGAATAGCATATTAATGCAAATAAAACATCCAAAACCCATAATCTAATAGCATGGAACAATCAACAATTATAGATACATTGGAGACGTATCAGCAGCTCGGAGGGAGACCTTGCACAAGTACATACATCGCTTCACAAACATTCCCTCAAGATACCAAAGGTGTCGGATGAGGCTATCATTTCGGCGTTCTCTGATGGTGTCCGAGATGTCAAGATGGAGGAGGAGCTCGCCATCCACGAGGACTTGTGTTCGGCTCTAGAGATGTTCAACATGGCAGTCAGGTGCGTGAGGGCCGAGGAAGGTCGCCTCTTGATATGTCTTTGTCATATCTATAATTTTTTTATTGTTCCATGCCAATATTCTACAACTTTTATATACTTTTGGCAACTTTTTATACTATTTTTGGGACTAACACATTGATCCAGTTCCTAGTGTCAGTTCCTGTTTGTTGCATGTTTTTTGTTTCGCAGAAAATCCATATCAAACGGAGTCCAAACGGGATAAAAACTTACGGAGATTTTTTTGGAATATATGTGATTTTTGGGAAGGAGAATCAACGCGAGACGATGCCCGAGGGGGCCACGAGGCAGGGGCGCGCCCTGGGCCCTCGTGGCCTCCCCGTAAGGCGGTTGGTGCCCTTCTTTCGCCGCAAGAAAGCTAATATCCGGATAAAAATCGTGTCCAAAATTCAGCCCAATCGGAGTTACGGATCTCCGTGAATTTAAGAAACGGTGAAAGGGCATAATCTGGAACGCAGAAACAGAGAGAGATAGAGAGACAGATCCAATCTCGGAGGGGCTCTCGCCCCTCCCATGCCATGGAGACCATGGACCAGAGGGGAAACCCTTCTCCCATCTAGGGAGAAGGTCAAGGAAGAAGAAGAAGAAGGGGGGCTCTCTCCCCCTCTCTTCTGGTGGCGCCGGAACGCCGCCGGGGCCATCATCATCACCGCAATCTACACCAACAACTTCACCGCCATCATCACCAACTCTTCCCCCCTCTATGCAGCGGTGTAACCCCTCTTTTACCCGCTGTAATATCTACTTAAACATGGTGCTCAGTGCTATATATTATTTCCCAATGATGTATGGCTATCCTATGATGTTTGAGTAGATCCGTTTTGTCCTATGGCTTAATTGATGATCGTGATTGGTTTGAGTTGCATGTTTTATTATTGGTGCTGTCCTATGGTGCTCTCCGTGTCGCGCAAGCGTGAGGGATCCCCGCTGTAGGGTTTGCAATATGTTCATGATTTGCTTATGGTGTGTGGCGTGAGTGATATAAACACAGACCCGAGTAAGTAGGTTGTTTGCGTATGGGAATAAAGAGGACTTGATGCCTTATAATGCTATGGTTGGGTTTTACCTTAACGATCTTTAGTAGTTGTGGATGTTTGCTAGAGTTCCAATCATAAGTGCATATGATCCAAGAAGAGAAAGTATGTTAGCTTATGCCTCTCCCTCAAATAAAATTGCAATAATGATTACCGGTCTAGTTATCGATTGCCTAGGGACAAATAACTTTCTTGTGAGAAAAAAAGCTCTCTACTAAACCTAACTTAGTTGTGTCTTTATCTAAGCAGCCCCTACTTTTTATTCATGTGCTCTTTATTATCTTACAAACCTATGCAACAACACCTACAAAGAACTTATAGTTTCATACTTGTTCTAGGTAAAGCGAATGTCAAGCGTGCGTAGAGTTGTATCGGTGGTCGATAGAACTTGAGGGAATATTTTTTCTACCTTTAGCTCCTAGTTGGGTTCGACACTCTTACTTATCGAGAGAGGCTACAATTGATCCCCTATACTTGTGGGTTATCAAGACCTTTTTCTAGCGACGTTGCCGAGGAGTCATAGCATGGGCTGAATATTCTCGTGTGTGCTTGTTTTCTTTATCACTAAGTAATTTTTATTTGTTGTTCTAAGTTGTTCTCTATCTTTAGTTATCTATACGGAACACGAAATACCAAAAAAATTAGGTGTACTTGCTACTCATGGAGATGGGAAACCTCCTAAAACCTCGATGCTCATTATGTAAAAGAGATTATGTACTACTTTGATAATCCTGAGAAAACCCCATTCAATTATGTTATGGGAGACACGTTGGATCAACGTGAATACTTTAGGGATTATCGCTTGACTCAAAAAGGGAAACTATTATGGGATCAAATTTATATGTTGCGTTGGTATGCTCGGAAACTATGCTTGAGATATGATTATACTTGTTGCTCTAGGATGAAGGCTCCACACCTTCCCGTTTTGTGCGAATTTAATGATAATGAAATCTTAGCTTCATATGCTAATGGTATATATGATTACTATGATGCGGAACAAATAGAAGAATTCGTTCCTTTTATGGGTGCTTATGAAATTGGATCTTTGTTTAAAGAGTGTGAAAATCTTGATGATGCTGCTTACAGACCTGAAAATTTTGCTATACTTAGATATTGCTATGAGAATTACGAATTCAATTCCGATATTGATGATTTTATTGAGAGAGTCTCCGCTGTCCAAGAAGAGACTAATATTTTGCAGGAGTCTATGGAAGAAGAAATTGATGAAACTATGATCTCATTGGATGAAAAAGATGATGAGGAGAGCGAAGAACAAAAGGAGGAAGAGAGGATTAGTTACCCGTTCCCACCTTCTAATGAGGGTAACTCTTCAACTCATACATTGTTTAATTTCCCTTCGTGCTTACCGAAGGATGATTGCTATGATGATTGTTATGATCCCATTGATTCTTTTGAAATATCCCTTTTTGATGATGCTTGCTATGCTTGTGGCCAAGATGCCAATATGAATTATGCTTATGGAGATGAACTTGCTATAGTTCCTTATGTTAAACATGAAATTGTTGCTATTGCACCCACACATGATAGTTGCTACCTCTTGAGCTTGCGTAAGTATTTCCCTCAGTTTTTGAGAACCAAGGTATCAATCCGGTAGGAGGTCACGCTCAAGTCCCTCGTACCTGCACAAAACGATAGCTACTCGTAACCAACGCGATTAGGGGTTGTCAATCCCTTCATGGTCACTTACGAGAGTGAGATCTGATAGATATAATATTTTTGGTATAGAGATGCAAAGTAAAAAGTAAAGGCAAAGTAAAAAAGCAAAACAAGATTAAAGTGATGGAGGTTGATATCATGAGAATAGACCCGGGGGCCATAGGTTTCACTAGTGGCTTCTCTCAAGAGCATAAGTATTCTACGGTGGGTGAACAAATTACTGTTGAGCAATTGACAGAATTGTGCATAGTTATGAGAATATCTAGGCATGATCATGTATATAGGCATCACGTCCGTGACAAGTAGACCGAAACGATTCTGCATCTACTACTATTACTCCATTCATCGACCCCTATCTAGCATGCATCTAGAGTATTAAGTTAAAAATAGAGTAACACTTTGAGCAAGATGACATGATGCAGAGAGATAAATTCATGCAATATGAAATAAACCCCATCTTGTTATCCTCGATGGCAACGATGCAATACGGGCCGTGCTGCCCCTTCTGTCACTGGGAAAGGACACCGCAAGATCGAAACCAAAACTAAGCACTTCTCCCATGGCAAGAACTACCAATCTAGTTGGCCAAACCAAACGGATAATTCGGAGAGACTTGCAAAGATAACCAATCATACATAAAAGAATTCAGAGCAGATTCAAATATTATTCATAGATAGACTTGATCACAAACCCACAATTCATCGGTCTCGACAAACACCGCAAAAAGAAGAAGATTACATCGAATAGATCTCCACGAGAGAGGGGGAGAACTTTGTATTGAGATCCAAAAAGAGAGAAGGATCCATCTAGCTACTAACTATGGACCCGAAGGTCTGAGGTAAACTACTAACACTTCATCAGAGAGGCTATGATGATGTAGAAGCCCTCCGTGATGACAGCCCTCTCCGACGGAGCTCCGGAACAGGCCCCAAGATGGGATCTCGTGGATACAGAAAGTTGCAACGGTGGAATTAGGTTTTTGGCTCCATATCTGTTCGTTTGGGGGTACGTAGGTATATATAGGAGGAAGGAGTACGTCGGTGGAGCACCGAGGGGCCCACGAGGCAGGGGGCGCGCCCTAGGGGGGGGCGCCCCCCACCCTAGTGACCGCCTCTTTGACTCCTTGGAGTAGGTTCCAGGTCTCCTGGATCACGTTCGGTGAGAAAATCATGTTCCCGAAGGTTTTATTCCGTTTGGACTCCGTTTGATATTCTGTTTCTCCGAAATACTGAAATAGGCAAAAAACAACAATTCTGGGCTGGGCCTCCGGTTAATAGGTTAGTCCCAAAAATAATATATAAGTGGAAAATAAAGCCCAATATATTCCAAAACAGTAGATAATATGGCATGGAGCAATCAAAAATTATAGATACGTTGGAGACGTATCAGGCATCCCCAAGCTTAATTCCTGCTCGTCCTCGAGTAGGTAAATGATAAAACGAGAATTTTTGATGCGGAGTGGTACTTGGCATAATTTCAATGCAAATCTTCTTAATTGTGATATGAATATTCAAATTCGAAAGATTCAAGACAAAAGTTTATATTGACATAAAAATAATAATACTTCAAGCATACTAACAAAGCAATTGTGTCTTCTCAAAATAACATGGCCAAAGAAAGTTATCCCTACAAAATCATATAGTCTGGCTATGCTCTATCTTCACCACACAAAGTATTTAAATCATGCACAACCCCGATGACAAGCCATGTAATTGTTTCATACTCTAACTTTTTCAAAACTTTTTCAATCTTCTCGCAATACATGAGCGTGAGCCATGGATATAGCACTATAGGTGGGATAGAATGGTGGTGGTGGAGAAGACAAAAAGGAGAAGATAGTCTCACATCAACTAGGCGTATCAATGAGCTATGGAGATGCCCATCAATAGATATCAATGTGAGTGAGTAGGGATTGCCATGCAACGGATGCACTAGAGCTATAAGTATATGAAAGCTCATCAAAAATAAACTAAGTGGGTGTGCATCCAACTTGCTTGCTCATGAAGACCTAGGGCAATTTGAGGAAGCCCATCATTGGAATATACAAGCCAAGTTCTATAAATGTAAAATTCCCACTAGTATATGAAAGTGATAACATGAGAGACTCTCTACTATGAAGATCATGGTGCTACTTTGAAGCACAAGTGTGGTAAAAGGATAGTAACATTGTCCCTTCTCTCTTTATCTCTCATTTTTTTATTTGGGCCTTTTCTCTCTTTTTATGGCCTCTTTTTTTCTTTTTTGGGCTTCTTTGGCCTCTTTTATTTTTCGTCCGGAGTCTCATCCCGACTTGTGGGGGAATCATAGTCTCCACCATCCTTTCCTCACTGGGACAATGCTCTAATAATGATGATCATCACACTTTTATTTTTCTTACAACTCAACAACTACAACTCGATACTTAGAACAAAATATGACTCTATATGAATGCCTCCGGCGGTGTACCGGGATATGCAATACGACAATGATGGAGTGTGTCATAATAAATGGAACGGTGGAAAGTTGCATGGCAATATATCTCGGAATGGCTATGGAAATGCCATAATAGGTAGGTATGGTGGCTGTTTTGAGGAAGGTATATGGTGGGTGTATGATACCGGCGAAAGGTGCACGGTATTAGAGAGGCTAGCAAAGGTGGAAGGGTGAGAGTGCGTATAATCCATGGACTCAACATTAGTCATAAAGAACTCATATACTTATTGCAAAAATCTAGAAGTTATCAAAGCAAAGTATTACGCGCATGCTCCTATGGGGATAGATTGGTAGGAAAAGACCATCGCTCGTCCCCGACCACCACTCATAAGGAAGACAATCAATAAATAAATCATGCTCTGACTTCATCACATAACGGTTCACCATACGTGCATGCTACGGGAATCACAAACTTTAACACAAGTATTCTTTAAATTCACAACTACTCAACTAGCATGACTCTAATATTATCACCTCCATATCTCAAAACAATTATCATGTTTCAATCTTTTCTTAGTATTCAACACACTCAAAAGAAAGTTTCACAAATCTTGAATACCAAGCATATTATTATTAAGAAAATTACCATGCTATTAAGAGACTCTCAAAATAATTTAAGTGAAGAATGATAGATCAATAGTTTATTTAAAACAAATCCACCACCGTGCTCTAAAAGATCTAAGTGAAGCACATAGAGCAAAATTATAACACTAAAAGATATAAGTGAAGCACATAGAGCAAAACTACATAGCTCAAAAGATATAAGTGAAGCACATAGAGTATTCTATCAAATTCTAATTCATGTATGGGTCTCTCAAAAGGTGTGTACAGAAAGGATGATTGTGGCACACTAAAACACAAAGACACAAATAATACAAGACGCTCCAAGCAAAACACATATCATGTTGGTGAATAAAAATATAGCTCCATGTAAATTACCGATGGAAGTGGACGAAAGAGGGGATGCCTTCCGGGGCATCCCCAAGCTTTGACTCTTTGGTATCCTTGGATTATATTGGGGGTGCCATGGGAATCCCCAAGATTAGGCTCTTGCCACTCCTTGTTCCATAATCCATCACAAGAATTCACCCAAAACATGAAAACTTCACAACACAAAACTTAAAGTAGAAAACTCGTGAGCTCCGTTAGCGAAAGAAAACAAAAGACCACTTCAAGGTACTGTAATGAACTCATTATTTATTTATATTGGTGTTAAAACTACTGTATTCCAACTTCTCTATGGATTATAAACTATTTTACTAACCATAGATTCATCAAAATAAGCAAACAACACACGAAAAACAGAATCTGTCAAAAATAGAACAGTCTGTAGTAATCTGTATCTAGTGCAAGATCTGGAACCCCAAAAATTATAAAATAAATTTCTGGACGTGAGGAATTTATCAATTAATCATCTTAAAAAATAATTAACTAAATATCACTCTTAAAATAAAAATGACAGCAGTTCTCGTGAGCGCTAAAGTTTCTGTTTTTACAGCAAGTTCAACAAGACTTTCCCCAAGTCTTCCCAACGGTTCTACTTGGCACAAACACTAATTAAACACAAAAAACACAACCAAAACAGAGTCTAAATAATTTATTTATTACTAAACAGGAGCAAAAAGCAAGGAATAAAACTAAAATTGGGTTGCCTCCCAACAAGCGCTATCGTTTAACGCCCCTAGCTAGGCATAAAAGCGAGGATAGATCTAGGTATTGCCATCTTTGGTGGGCAATCCATAAGTGGCTCTCATGATAGTTTCATATGGCAATTTTATTTTATTTCTTGGAAAGTGTTCCATGCCCTTTTTTAATGGAAATTGAAATCTAATATTCCCTTCCTTCATATCAATAATCGCACCAACCGTTCTAAGGAAAGGTCTACCAAGAATAATAGGGCAAGAAGGATTGCAATCTGTATCAAGAACAATGAAATCTACGGGCACATAATTTATATTTGAAACAATAAGAACATCATTAATCCTTACCATAGGTTTATTAATAGTAGAATCCGGAAGATGCAAGTTTAGAGAGCAATTATCAAAATTGCGGAAATCTAGCAAATCACACAAAGTTTTGGGGGTAGTGGAGACACTAGCACCCAAATCACACAAAGCATAAAACTCATGATCTTTAATTTTAATTTTAATAGTTGGTTCCCATTCATCATAGAGTTTTCTAGGGATAGAAACTTTCAACTCAAGTTTTTCTTCATAAGATTGCATCAAGGCATCAACAATATGTTCGGTAAAGGCTTTCTTTTGACTATAAGCGTGTGGAGAATTTAGCACGGATTGCAACAAGGAAATACAATAAATTAAAGAGCAACTTTAATAATTAAATTCCTTGAAATCCAATATAGTGGGTTTAGCAACATCTAGATTTTTATTTCTTTCAATCCCGCTTTCATCAATTTCATCATAAAGATCTAAATACTCCGAATTTTTAGAACGCCTTCTAGGTAAAGGAAGATCATATTCAGTTTCATCAAGATTCAAATTGCAAAACAAAGATTTAATAGGAGACACATCAATAACTTTTAGATCTTCATCTTGATTTTCATAGGAATTGGAAGAACATGCTTTAATAAAGGCATCTTTGGAAGCACGCATCCTAGCGGTTCTTTCCTTGCACTCATCAATGGAAATTCTCATGGCTTTGAGAGACTCGTTGATATCATGCTTAGGAGGAATAGATCTAAGCTTTAAAGAATCAATCTCAAGAGAAATTCTATCAACGTTCCTAGCCAAATCATCAACTTTAAGCAATTTCTCTTCAAGCAAAGCATTAAAATTCTTTTGTGAATTCATAAACTCTTTAACACTATTCTCGAATTCAGAGGGCATCTTATTATAATTTCCATAAGAGTTTTTGTAGGAATTCCCATGATTATTAGAAGGATTACTAGGATATGGCCTAGGATTACAATTCCCTCTATAAGCGTTGTTACCAAAATTATTCCTACCAACAAAATTCACATCCATAGATTCATTGTTATTCTCAATGAAAGTAGACAAAGGCATATCATTAGGATCAGAAGAAACAATCTTAGTAGCAAATAATTTCATAAGTTCATCCATCTTTCCACTCAAAACATTGATTTCTTCTATCGCATGCACTTGTTTATTAGAAGATCTTTCAGTATGCCATTGAGAATAATTAACCATAATATTATCTAGGAGTTTGGTAGCATCTCCTAAAGTGATTTCCATAAAAGTGCCTCCCGCGGCCGAATCTAAAAGATTTCTAGAAGCAAAATTCAATCCGGCGTAAAAATTTTGTATAATAATCCACAAATTCAAACCATGAGTAGGGAAATTACGTATCATTAATTTCATTCTCTCCCAAGCTTGTGCAACATGTTCATGATCAAGTTGCTTAAAGTTCATAATATCGTTTCTAAGAGAGATGATCTTAGTGGGAGGGAAATACTTCAAGATAAAAGCATCTTTGCACTTGTTCCAATAATCAATACTATTTATAGGCAAAGATGAAAACCAAGCTTTAGCACGATCTCTAAGCGAAAAAGGAAATAGCTTCAATTTAACGACATCATTATCGACATCTTTTTTATTTTGCATATCACATAAATCAACGAAGCTATTCAGATGAGTAGCGGCATCTTCACTAGGAAGGCCGGCGAATTTATCTTTCATAACAAGATTCAACAAGGCAATATTGATTTCGCAAGATTCAGTATTGGCAAGAGGAGCAATCGGACTGCTAAGGAAATCATTATTATTGGTATTGGTGAAGTCACACAATTTGGTAGTATCTTGAGCCATTGCGACAAACAAGCAATCCAACACACGAGCAAACAAAAGGCAAGCGGGAAAAAAGAAGCAAATAGAGAGGGAGGATAGAGAGAGAGAGGGTGAATAAAACGGCAAGGGTGAAGTGGGGGAGAGGAAAACGAGAGGCAAATGGCAAATAATGTAATGTGAGAGATAGGGATTGTGATGGGTACTTGGTATGTTGACTTTTTGCGTAGACTCCCCGGCAACGGCGCCAGAAATCCTTCTTGCTACCTCTTGAGCTTGCGGTGGATTTCCCTGAAGAGGAAGGGATGATGCAGCAGAGTACCATAAGTATTTCCCTCAGTTTTTGAGAACCAAGGTATCAATCCAGTAGGAGGCCACGCTCAAGTCCCTCATACCTGCACAAAACGATAGCTACTCGCAACCAACGCGATTAGGGGTTGCCAATCCCTTCACGGTCACTTACGAGAGTGAGATCTGATAGATATAATATTTTTGGTATTTTTGGTATAGAGATGCAAAGTAAAAAGTAAAGGAAAAGTAAAAAGCAAAACAAGATTAAAGTGATGGAGATTGATATGATGAGAATAGACCCGGGGGCCATAGGTTTCACTAGTGGCTTCTCTCAAGAGAATAAGTATTCTACGGTGGGTGAACAAATTACTATTGAGCAATTGACAGAATTGAGCATAGTTATGAGAATATCTAGGCATGATCATGTATATAGGCATCACGTCCGTGACAAGTAGACCGAAACGATTCTGCATCTACTACTATTACTCCACTCATCGACCGCTATCCAGCATGCATCTAGAGTATTAAGTTAAAAATAGAGTAACGCTTTAAGCAAGATGACATGATGTAGAGAGATAAATTCATGCAATATGAAATAAACCCCATCTTGTTATCCTAGATGGCAACGATGCAATACGTGCCTTGCTGCCCCTTCTATTACTGGGAAAGGACACCGCCAGATCGAACCCAAAGCTAAGCACTTCTCCCATGGCAAGAACTACCAATCTAGTTGGCCAAACCAAACAGATAATTCGAAGAGACTTGCAAAGATAACCAATCATACATAAAAGAATTCAGAGAAGATTCAAATATTATTCATAGATAGACTTGATCATAAACCCACAATTCATCGGTCTCAACAAACACACCGCAAAAAGAAGAAGATTACATCGAATAGATCTCCACGAGAGAGGGAGAGAACTTTGTATTGAGATCCAAAAAGAGAGAAGAAGCCATCTAGCTACTAACTATGGACCCGAAGGTCTGAGGTAAACTACTCACACTTCATCGGAGAGGCTATGATGATGTAGAAGCCCTCCGTGATGACGTCCCTCTCCGGCGGAGCTCCGGAACAGGCCCCAAGATGGGATCTTGTGGATACAGAAGGTTGCGGCGGTGGAATTAGGTTTTTGGCTCCGTATCTGTTCGTTTGGGGGTATGTAGGTATATATAGGAGGAAGGAGTACGTCGGTGGAGCACCGAGGGGCCAACGAGGCAGGGGGCGCGCCCTAGGGGGGGCGCCCCCACCCTCATGACCGCCTCTTTGACTCCTTGGAGTAGGGTCCAAGTCTCCTGGATCACGTTCGGTGAGAAAATCACATTCCCGAAGGTTTTATTCCGTTTGGACTCCGTTTGATATTCTGTTTCTCCGAAATACTGAAATAGGCAAAAAACAACAATTCTGGGTTGGGCCTCCGGTTAATAGGTTATTCCCAAAAAAAATATAAAAGTGGAAAATAAAGCCCAATATATTCCAAAACAGTAGATAATATGGCATGGAGCAATCAAAAATTATAGATATGTTGGAGACGTATCAAGCATCCCCAAGCTTAATTCCTGCTCGTCCTCGAGTAGGTAAATGATAAAAAAGAGAATTTTTCATGCGGAGTGCTACTTGGCATAATTTCAATGCAAATCTTCTTAATTGTGATATGAATATTCAGATTCGAAAGATTCAAGACAAAAGTTTATATTGACATAAAAATAATAATATTTCAAGCATACTAACAAAGCAATTATGTCTTCTCAAAATAACATGGCCAAAGAAAGTTATCCCTACAAAATCATATAGTCTGGCTATGCTCTATCTTCACCACACAAAGTATTTAAATCATGCACAACCCCGATGACAAGCCAAGAAATTGTTTCATACTCTAACTTTTTCAATCTTCACGCAATACATGAGCGTGAGCCATGGATATAGCACTATAGGTGGGATAGAATGGTGGTTGTGGAGAAGACAAAAAGGAGAAGATAGTCTCACATCAACTAGGCGTATCAACGAGCTATGGAGATGCCCATCAATAGATATCAATGTGAGTGAGTAGGGATTGCCATGCAACGGATGCACTAGAGCTATAAGTATATGAAAGCTCATCAAAAAGAAACTAAGTGGGTGTGCAACCAACTTGCTTGCTCATGAAGACCTAGGGCAATTTGAGGAAGCCCATCATTGGAATATACAAGCCAAGTTCTATAAATGTAAAATTCCCACTAGTATATGAAAGTGATAACATGAGAGACTCTCTACTATGAAGATCATGGTGCTACTTTGAAGCACCAGTGTGGTAAAAGGATAGTAACATTGTCCCTTCTCTCTTTTTCTCTCATTTTTTTATTTGGGCCTTTTCTCTTCTTTTTTATGGCCTCTTTTTTTTCTTTTTTTGGGCTTCTTTGGCCTCTTTTATTTTTCGTCTGGAGTCTCATCCCGACTTGTGGGGGAATCATAGTCTCCATCATCCTTTCCTCACTGGGACAATGCTCTAATAATGATGATCATCACACTTTTATTTTTCTTACAACTCAACAATTACAACTCGATACTTAGAACAAAATATGACTCTATATGAATGCCCCACAAGAACAGAACAGAAACTTTGGCTGTAGTGCGTGATTTTACATTTTTTTACTGGAACGTCAAACAGTTCTGAAACTATTTGCACTATCTTTCTATACAAATTTTTTACTTTCGCTAATTTTTTCAGAGTTTTTGGAGTATCAGAAGTATGGTGAATGTTCAGATTACTACATACTTTCCTGTTTAAGACAGATTCTCTTTTTGATGCATAGTTTGCTTGTTTTGATGAAACTATCAATTTCTATCAGTGGATTAAGCCATGGAAAAGTTATATTACAGTAGCTATAATGAAAAAACAAAATATGAATTGGTTTGCAACATTACTTAGAGTAGTGATTTGCTTTATTATACTAACGGATCTTACCGAGCTTTCTGTTTAGTTTTGTGTGATTGAAGTTTTCAAGTTTTGGGAGAGATCACGATGGATGAAGGAATAAGGAGTGGCAAGAGCCTAAGCTTGGGGATGCCTGAGGCACCCCTAGGAAATATTCAAGGACTCCCAAGCAACCAAGCTTTGGGATGCCCCGGAAGGCATCCCCTCTTTCTTCTAACAATCATCGGTAAGTTTACTTGGAGCTATATTTTTATTCGTCACATGATATGGGTAAATCTTGGAGCGTCTTTTGCATTTAGTTTTCAATTTACTTTGATGCACCATGCTAGTATGAGATAGTCCTTGGTTGATTTATAGAATGCTCATTGCACTTCACTTATATCTTTTGAGTATGGCTTCATAGAATGCTTCATGTTCTTCACTTATATCATTTGAAGTTTGGATTGCCTGTTTCTCTTCACATAGAAAACCACCATTTGTAGAATGCTCCTTTGTTTCACTTATATTTTTTAGAGCATGGGCATATATTTTGTAGAAATAATTAAACTCTCTTGCTTCACTTATATCTATTTAGAGAGATGACAGGAATTGGTCATTCACATGGTTAGTCATAAAATCCTACATAAAACTTGCAGATCACTGAATATGATATGTTTGATTCCTTGCAATAGTTTTGCAATATAAATATGGTGATATTAGAGTCATGCTAGTGGGTAGTTGTGGATTGTAGAAATACTTGTGTTAAAGTTTGTGATTCCCATAGCATGCACGTATGGTGAACCGTTATGTAACGAAGTTGGAGCATGAGGTATTTATTGATTGTCTTCCTTATGAGTGGCGGTCGGGGACGAGCGATGGTCTTTTCCTACAAATCTATCCCCCTAGGAGCATGCACGTAGTACTTTGTTTCGATGACTAATAGATTTTTGCAATAAGTATGTGAGTTCTTTATGACTAATGTTGAGTCCAAGGACGCACTCTCACCCTTCCATCATTGCTAGCCTCTTCGGCACCGTGCATTGCCCTTTCTCACCTCGAGAGTTGGTGCAAACTTCGCCGGTGCATCCAAAACTCGTGATACGATATGCTCTATCACACATAAGCCTCCTTATATCTTCCTCAAAACAGCCACCATACCTACCTATTATGGCATTTCCATAGCCATTCCGAGATATATTGCCATGCAACTTTCGTCATCATCATATACATGACTTCAACATTTACTGTCATATTGCTTTGCATGATCGTAAGATAGCTAGCATGATGTTTTCATGGCTTGTCCATTTTTGATGTCATTTCTACGCTAGATCATTGCACATCCCGGTACACCACCGGAGGCATTCATGTAGAGTCATATCTTTGTTCTAGTGTCGAGTTGTAATATTGAGTTGTAAGTAAATAAAAGTGTGATGATCATCGTTATAGAACATTGTCCCATGATCAAAATCAAAATAAAAGTGGCCAAAGAAGCCCCCCCCCAAAGATAAGAGGCCAAAGAAGCCTACAAAAAAAGAAAAAAAAAGAAAAAAAGAAAAAAAAAGAGAAGGGACAATGTTACAATCCTTTTACCACACTTGTACTTTAGAGTAGCACCATGTTCTTCATATAGAGAGTCTCTTGAGTTATCACTTTCATATACTAGTGGGAATTTTCATTATAGAACTTGGCTTGTATATTCCAACAATGGGCTTCCTCAAATGCCCTAGGTCTTCATGAGCAAGCAAGTTGGATGCACACCCACTTAGTTTCAGTTTGAGCTTTCATACACGTATAGCTCTTAGTGCATCCGTTGCATGGCAATCCCTATTCCTCACATTGACATCAATTGATGGGCATCTCCATAGACCGTTGATTAGCTGCGTCAATGTGAGACTTTATCCTTTTTTGTTTTCTTCACACAACCTCCGCCATCATATTCTATTCCACCTATAGTGCTATGTCCATGGCTCACGCTCATGTATTGCGTGAAAGTTGAAAAGGTTTGAGAACGTCAAAAGTATGAAACAATTGCTTGGATTGTCATCGGGGTTGTGCATGATTTGAATATTTTGTGTGGTGAAGATGGAGCACAGCCAGACTATATGATTTTGTAGGGATAACTTTCTTTGGCCATGTTATTTTGAAAAGACATGATTGCTTTATTACTATGCTTGAAGTATTATTGTCTTAATGTCAAATGATAGACTATTGCTTTGAATCACTCATGTATTAATATTCATGCCATGATTAGATTACATGATCAAGATTATGCTAGGTAGCATTCCACATCAAAAATTATCTTTTTTATCATTTACCTACTCGAGGACGAGTAGGAAGTAAGCTTGGGGATGCTGATACGTCTTCATCGTATCTATAATTTTTGATTGTTCCATGCCAATATTCTACAACTTTTATATACTTTTGGCAACTTTTTATACTATTATTGGGACTAACATATTGATCTAGTGCCCAGTGCCAGTTCCTGTTTGTTGCATGTTTTTTGTTTCACAGAAAATCCATATCAAACGGAGTCCAAACGGGATAAAAACTGACGGAGATTTTTTTTGGAATATATGTGATTTTTGGGAAGAAGAATCAACGCGAGACGATGACCGAGGGGGCCACGAGGCAGGGGGCTGCGCCGTGGGCCCTCGTGGCCGCCCTGTAAGGTGGTTGGTGCCCTTCTTTCGCCGCAAGAAAGCTAATATCCGGATAAAAATCGTGTCCAAAATTCAGCCCAATCGGAGTTACGGATCTCCCGGAATTTAAGAAACGGTGAAAGGGCAGAATCTGGAACGCAAAAACAGAGAGAGATAGAGAGACAGATCCAATCTCAGAGGGGCTCTCGCCCCTCCCATGCCATGGAGGCCATGGACCAGAGGGGAAACCCTTCTCCCATCTAAGGAGAAGGTCAAGGAAGAAGAAGAAGGGGGGCTCTCTCTCCCCCTATCTTCCGGTGGCGCCGGAACGCCACCGGGGCCATCATCATCACCGCAATCTACACCAACAACTTCACCGCCATCATCACCAACTCTTCCCCCCCTCTATGCAGCGGTGTAACCCCTCTTTTACCCGCTGTAATGTCTACTTAAACATGATGCTCAACGCTATATATTATTTCCCAATGATGTATGGCTATCCTATGATGTTTGAGTAGATCCGTTTTGTCCTATGGGTTAATTGATGATCGTGATTGGTTTGAGTTGCATGTTTTATTATTGGTGCTATCCTATGGTGCTCTCTGTGTCACGCAAGCGTGAGGGATCCCCGCTGTAGGGTTTGCAATATGTTCATGATTTTCTTATGGTGGGTGGCGTGAGTGATAGAAACACAGACCCGAGTAAGTAGGTTGTTTGCGTATGGGAATAAAGAGGACTTGATGCCTTACAATGCTATGGTTGGGTTTTACCTTAATGATATTTAGTAGTTGCGGATGCTTGCTAGAGTTCCAATCATAAGTGCATATGATCCAAGAAGAGAATGTATGTTAGCTTATGCCTCTCCCTCAAATAAAATTGCAATAATGATTACCGGTCTAGTTATCGATTGCCTAGGGACAAATAACTTTCTTGTGTGACAAAAAGCTCTCTACTAAACTTAACTTAGTTGTGTCTTTATCTAAATAGCCCCTACTTTTTATTCATGTGCTCTTTATTATCTTGCAAACCTATCCAACAACACCTACAAAGTATTTCTAGTTTCATACTTGTTCTAGGTAAAGCGAACGTCAAGCGCGCGTAGAGTTGTATCGGTGGTCGATAGAACTTGAGGGAATATTTGTTCTACCTTTAGCTCCTCATTGGGTTCGACACTCTTACTTATCGAAAGAGGCTACAATTGATCCCCTATACTTGTGGGTTATCACCTCTCCCTTCTAGAGCTTCCGGAGGTCGATCCTGAAGACAAGAAGGCCAAGGCTAAGGAAGTGAAGCGTAAGGGTCCCACCGTGCTGGCTGCGGAGCCCGAGATGAAGCGTGGACGTGACCACGACAAGACCCCAGGGACGACCGCCCGTTCTGCATCTTCCACAACATCCACAGCCACAACACCAACGACTGCCAGGAGCTTAGGGCAATTCGTGACGGGCGCCTTGGCCGCCGCCCCGAGCGCAGCAATCGCGTCTACGCCCGCGGAGGAGGCCGCGGTGGAGGCCACTGGGACAACCGCGACCCCCGTCAGGACTGGCGCGCCCAACCCCGCGAGGACCGCTGGCAAGGCCAGCCTCATGATGCCCCCTGGCAAGACCAGCCTCGTGAGGACTGTCCTCAGGGCAATGCCAGCCTCCCTCTGCTGCTGCCGCGGCCAAGGAGAAACGACGACAACCACCAAGATGATGGGGCTCGGGGATTCCAAGAGCCTTGCATGATCGTATGCATCCTGGGTGGCGCTCAGGCTCCCGCTTCTCATCACATCTTCAAGCAGTTTGCTCGGGAGGTGAACGTGGCCCTTCCCAAGCTTGAGGCATCGTGTCCCCTCAGGTGGTTCAAGCACACCATCACGTTTGACTCCATGGACCAACTCAAGTGCTGAGCTGCCGCTGGCGCGCTCCCGATGCTTTGCACGCCAACCATCAACAACGTCCTCATCACCAAAACCCTCATTGATGGCGGTGTGGGGCTCAACGTTCTTTCCGTCGAGACGTTTGAGACGCTCCAAGTGCCCTACGACCAACTTCTGCCTACCAAGCCTTTCTCAGGAGTGACCGATGGCTCCACCGTTCCTATAGGGCAGATCTGCCTCCCTGTCACCTTCGGCAAGCGCGACAACTACCACACCGAGCTCATCGACTTCAACGTGGCCCACATCAGCCTCCCGTACAATGCCATCCATGGGTATCCGGCCCTCACCAAATTCATGGCAGCAACTCACCACGGCTACAATGTCCTCAAGATGCCGGGAAGTGGCGGTATCATCACGAGCGCCTGCGACGAAAAGGATGCGGTGTGCTCCCTCGAGCACGCCTATCAGGCTGCAGTGGTCGAGAACTCTGACGACGAGGGTGCCATCCTGCCTCCATAGGTCGCCCCAAGAAGAAGAAGCACCTCCTCCTCAAGGGCTGTTAGGAGGCTGAGGCGCCTGCCAAACATGCCCCAAGCTCCGCGCCCACTCCTGGGGCGCTGTTCCCTCTCGCATAGGGAGGCGCACCCGGCGCCACCCTTAGGACGGGCTCGGGGGTTCTCATCTGGAGGGCCTCTGACCTGACCAGTGTGACGAGGGAGGCGTCCGAGCACCACGTGGAGGCGTGCTTCGACACGCGCCTCCGTGAGGAAGGCGTGAGGCGCCAGGTGATACGTCTCCAACGTATCTATAATTTTTGATTGTTCCATGCTGTTATATTATCAATCTTGGATATTTTATAATCATTTTATAGTCATTTATATCATTTTTTCGTACTAACCTATTGACATAGTGCCAAGTGCCAGTTGTTGTTTTTTGCACGTTTTTTACATTGCAGGATATCAATACCAAACGGAGTCCAAATGCAACGAAACTTTACGGAGATTTTTTATGGACCAGAAGACACCTAATGAGCCAAGGCAGACCCTGGGGGTGCTCCGAGGAGAGCACAACCCACCAAGGTGCGCCAGGAGTCCCAAGCGCGCCCTGGTGGGTTGAGCCCACCTGGGGTGCCTCTCGGACCGCCTCTTTGCTCTATAAATACCCCAATATTCCCAAAATCCTAGGGGAGTTGACGAAATATTGATCCAGCCGCCACAGAGTCCAGAACCACCAGATCCAATCTAGACACTGCTACCTCTTGAGCATGTGTTGGTTTTCCCTTGAAGAAGAAAGGGTGATGCAGCAAAGTAGCGTAAGTATTTCCCTCAGTTTATGAGAACCAAGGTATCAATCCAGTAGGAGACAACGCACAAGCCGCCTAGTACCTGCACAAACAATCAAGAACCTTGCAACCAACGCGATAAAGGGGTTGTTAATCCCTTCACGGTCACTCGCAAAAGTGAGATCTAATAAAGATAGTAAGGTAAATATTTTTGGTATTTTTGTTGTATAGCTTGGAAAGTAAAGATTGCAAAATAGTAAACAAGATGCGATATAAATAAAAGAGATGCAATATAATAAGAAAGAGACCCGAGGGCCATAGGTTTCGCTAGTGGCTTCTCTCAAGATAGCATGTATTACGGTGGGTGAACAAATTACGGCCGAGCAATTGATAGAAAAGTGCATAGTTATGAGAATATCTAAGGCAATGATTATGAATATAGGCATCACACCCGTGTCAAGTAGATCAAAATAATTCTACATCTACTACTATTACTCCACACATCGACCGCTATCCAGCATGCATCTAGAGTATTAAGTTCATAAGAACTGAGTAATGCATTAAGCAAGATGACATGATGTAGAGGGATAAACTCAAGCAATATGATATAAAACCCATCTTTTTATCCTCGATGGCAACAATACAATATGTGCCTTGCTGCCCCTACTGTCACTGGGAAAGGACACCGCAAGATTGAACCCAAAGCTAAGCACTTATCCCATTGCAAGAAAGATCACTCTAGTAGGCCAAACTAAACTGATAATTCGAAGAGACTTGAAAAGATACCAAATCATGCATATAAGAATCCAGAGAAGAACCAAATAATATTCATAGATAATCTTGTTCATAAACCCACAATTCATCCGATCTCGGCAAACACACCGCAAAAGAGTATTACATCGAATAGATCTCCAAGAACATCGAGGAGAACTTTGTATTGAGAATCAAAGAGAGAGAAGAAGCCATCTAGCTAATAACTATGGACCCGAAGGTCTATGGTAAACTACCCACGCTTCATCGGAGAGGCTATGGTGTTGATGTAGAAGCCCTCTGTGATCGATTCCCCCTCCGGCAGATCGCCGGAAGAGGCCCCAAGATGGGATCTCACAGGTACAGAAGGTTCTGGCGGTGGAAAAGTGGTTTTGTGGCTCCCTGCGATAGATCTAGGGTATAAAGTATATATAGGTGGAAGAAGTGCGTCGGTGGACCTATGAGGGGCCCACGAGGGTGGGGGTGTGCCTACCCCCCTAGGCGCGCCCTCCTGCCATGTGGCTACCTTGTGGCGTTCCAGACTTCAACTCCAAGTCTTCTGGTTTGCTTTCGGTCCAAGAAAGATCAATGCGAAGGTTTCATTCCATTTGGTATTCCTTTCTGCGAAACTCTAAACTAGGCAAAAAACAAAAAAAAAACTAGCACTGGGCCTCCGGTTAATAGGTTAGTCCCAAAAATAATATAAAAGAGCATATTAAAGCCCATTAAACATCCAAAACAGATAATATAATAGCATGGAACAATCAAAAATTATAGGTACGTTGCAGACGTATCAAGCATCCCCGTGCTTAATTCCTGCTCGTCCTCGAGTAGGTAAATGATAAAAACAGAATTTTTGATGTGGAATGCTACCTAACATAATTATCAATGTAATTTTCTTTATTGTGGCATGAATGTTCAGATCCGAAAGATTCAAAACAAAAGTTTAACATTGACATAAAAATAATAATACTTCAAGCATACTAACAAAGTAATCATGTCTTCTCAAAATAACATGCCCAAAGAAAGCTATCCCTACAAAATCATATAGTCTTGATATGCTCTATCTTCATCACACAAAATATTTAAATCATGCACAACCCCGATGACAAGCCAAGCAATTGTTTCATCCTTTTGATGTTCTCAAAGTTTTTCAATCTTCACGCAATACATGATCATGAGCCATGGACATAGCACTATAGGTGGAATAGACTGGTGGTTGTGGAGAAGACAAAAGGAGAAGATAGTCTCACATCAACTTGGCGTATCAACGGGCTATGGAGATGCCCATCAATACATATCAATGTGAGTGGGTAGGGATTGCCATGCAACGGATGCACTAGAGCTATAAGTGTATGAAAGCTCAAAAAGAAACTAAGTGGGTGTGCAACCAACTTGCTTGCTCACGAAGACCTAGGGCATTTTGAGGAAGCCCATCATTGGAATATATAAGCCAAGTTCTATAATGAAAAATTCCCACCACTATATGAAAGTGACAACATAGGAGACTCTCTATCATGAAGATCATGGTGCTACTTTGAAGCACAAGTGTGGAAAAAGGATAGTAGCATTGCCCCTTCTCTCTTTTTCTCTCATTTTTTTATTTGGGCCTTTCTCTCTCTTTTTTATGGCCTTTTTTCCTTTTTTTTATTTTTTTCGTCTGGAGACTCATCCCGACTTGTGGGGGAATCATAGTCTCCATCACCCTTTCCTCACTGGGACAATGCTCTAATAATGAAGATCATCACACTTTTATTTACTTACAACTCAAAAATTACAACTCGATAATTAGAACAAAATATGACTCTATGTGAATGCCTCCGGCGGTGTACCAGGATGTGCAATGATTCAAGAGTGACATGTATGAAAGAATTATGAAGGTGGCTTTGCCACAAATACGATGTCAACTACATGATCATGCAAAGCAATATGACAATGATGGAGCATGTCATAATAAACAAAACAGTGGAAAGTTGAATGGCGATATATCTCGGAATGGCTATGGAAATGCCATAATAGGTAGGTATGGTGGCTGTTTTGAGGAAGGTAAATGGTGGGTTTATGGTACCGGCGAAAGTTGTGTGGTGCTAGAGAGGCTAGCAATGGTGGAAGGGTGGGAGGGCGTATAATCCATGGACTCAACATTAGTCATAAAGAACTCACATACTTATTGCAAAAATCTATTAGTTATCGAAACAAAGTACTATGTGCATGCTCCTAGGGGGATAGATTGGTAGGACAAGACCATCGCTCGTCCCCGACCGCCACTCATAAGGAAGACAATCAAAAAATAAATCATGCTCCGACTTCATCACATAATGGTTCACCATACGTGCATGCTATGGGAATCACAAACTTTAACACAAGTATCTCTCAAGTTCACAACTACTCAACTAGCATGACTCTAATATCACCATCTTCATATCTCAAAACAATCATAAGGAATCAAACTTCTCATAGTATTCAATGCACTTTATATGAAAGTTTTTATTATACCCATCTTGGATGCCCATCATATTAGGACTAGTTTTATAGCCAAAGCAAATTACCATGTTGTTCTAAAAGACTCTCAAAATAATATAAGTGAAGCATGAGAGATCAATAATTTCTATAAAATAAAACCACCACCGTGCTCTAAAAAGATATAAGTGAAGCACTAGAGCAAAATTATCTAGCTCAGGTAAGAATGGCTCCCCCACCGCCACCCCCACCCTCATCGTTAGGCTCTCCGGCGATCTCTCTCCTTAGACACTAATCCCCCAAACCAATCCACTCATCCTCTCTGGCGTCTCGTCCTCTATACGAGGATCACCATCTTAAATGGATCAGGGCTCTGGTTCCACCCTTGGCTTGGATTTCTCCAAGGGGTTGGCTTTTGCAAATGAGATCTATAGATCTTGTGGCGTCTCGGTTCATCCTTTGGATGACACGGGTTCTTTCATCATGGTGGTATCTTTTAGTAGGCATGATTTTCGCCTCTTCGATGATTCGGTGGCTGCGGCACTAGAGGCAGCTATTGGTGGATCGGCAATTGAATTCAGGGTTTCCAATATACGTGACAAGGTATTCTCCTTTCATGTTTCATGCAAAAAAGTTGGACTATACGTTGTTGCCCTTCAATCTTTTGCTTATGAGCACTTTAAGTGTTTCTTCCACCTATGGGGCCACGGTGGTCCTAATTGGAGGCGTGAGGTTTTGATTTGGAGAAAGGAATGTGATGCTGAATGGGTTTTTGTTAGCCCTACCAAACGTCGTGCTACAATTGGCATGATGGCCATGCATAAGCCTCCTGTCAAATCTTCTTTGAAGTCTGCATCTAGTTGCAGGAAGAAACTCTCTTTTGCCACGTTTCAGAATTATCCTGCTGCTACCTCTTTGAAAGATCGTGGATGTCGCCTAGAGGGGGGGTGAATAGGCATTTTAAAACAATTACGATTTAGGCTTGAACAAATGCGGAATAAACCTAGCGGTTAATTTGTCAAGCACAAAACCTAAAACAACTAGGCTCACCTATGTGCACCAACAACTTATGCTAAGCAAGATAAGCAACTATGTGATAGCAAGATATATGACAAGAAACAATATGGCTATCACAAAGTAAAGTGCATAAGTAAAGAGCTCGGGTAAGATATAACCGAGGCACGCGGAGACGATGATGTATCCCGAAGTTCACACCCTTGCGGATGCTAATCTCCGTTTGGAGCAGTGTGGAGGCACAATGCTCCCCAAGAATCCACTAGGGCCACCGTAATCTCCTCACGCCCTCGCACAATGCAAGATGCCGTGATTCCACTAAGGGACCCTTGAGGGCGATCACCGAACCTGTACAAATGGCAACCCTTGGGGCGGTCACCGAACCCGTACACTTTGGCAACCCTTGGGGGCGGTCACCGGTACCCGTCAAATTGCTCGGGGCAATCTCCACAACCTAATTGGAGACCCCGACGCTTGCCCGGAGCTTTACACCACAATGATTGAGCTTCGAACAACACCAACTGTCTAGGGCGCCAAGGCACCCAGGAGGAACAATCTCTATGGTGCCCAAACACCCAAGAGTAATAAGCTTCTCAAACTTCACTTCCACGTATCACCATGGAGAACTCAAATCGATGCACCAAATGCAATGGCAAGGGCACACGGAGTGCCCAAGTCCTTCTCTCTCAAATCCCACCGGAGCAACTAATGCTAGGAAGGAAAATGAGAGGAAGAACAAGAAGGAGAACACCAAGAACTCCAAGATCTAGATCCAAGGGGTTCCCCTCACATAGAGGAGAAAGTGATTGGTGGAAATGTGGATCTAGATCTCCTCTCTCTTTTCCCTCAAAAACTAGCAAGAATCCATGGAGGGAATGGGAGTTAGCAAGCTCAAAGAAGGTCAACAAAGGGGGAAGAACACGAGCTCAAAGGGTTAGGTTCAATGGGGAAGAAGACCCCCTTTTATAGGAGGGGGAAAATCCAACCGTTATGTGCTCAGCCCGCACACGAGCGGTACTACCGCTCCTGGTCCCGGTACAACCGGGACTCACAGTATACGTGCAGAACCCTACCAGGCGGTACAACCGGGCGACCAGGCGGTAGCACCGGTTGAGAAGAACAACCGGACCAACCGCCCAGCCACCGCTCAACCACCGCATAGGAACAGAAGGGAGTCACCCCTGAGTGCGGTAGTCGAGCGGTACCGGGCCGGTGCAACCGCATTGCCTTGAGCACTCGGGCGGCTAAGTCCTGAGCGGTAGAACTGCTCAAAACAGAGGCCTGACCGGTACTTGGGCGGTGCCTGGCCGAAACAACCGCCCAAGACTTTGCTGAGCAAGTTGGCGGTACCACCGCCCGGAAGAAGCGGTACAACGGCTGAGAGCTCCAAGCGCTACTACCGCTGGGGCACGCGGTACTACCGCTGGGGCACACGGTACTACCGCTGGGACCAGACAAAAACCACTCTCAAGAAAACCAGAACTGCCATAACTTCTGCATATGAGCTCCGAATTGAGCAAACTCAAGCTTGTTGGAAACAAGACGACGATTAGCATCAAAACTGCGACTAGATATAGTAAGAAGAGGCAGGGGAGGAATGCCAACAAATAGAGGAGTGAAACCTCCAACCGAGAAGAACCGGCAAAACCTCCAACAACGAAAACATCATAGAAGATGCATGCGAACTCCGTTTTTGATGAACTCAAGCTTGTCATCAAGATGACCATAAGCTCTAAGACTCACAAAGAGAACCAAACAAGAACCAAGAAAGATGATGCAAGGATGCAATGGTTTGAGCTCTCTACGAACGATACGATCAAGCTACTCATCGAGAGCCCCCCTTGATAGTACAGCAATCGATCCTATAACCCGGTCTCCCAACTACCATCATGAGATTGGTAAAATAGAAAACCTATCAAGGGCAAACCTTTGCCTTGCACATGGTCCACTTGAGCTAGATGATGACAATCTTGACTCCCTCAAGTTGGACCACCTTTCTTGATTGTGTTGACTCGATGAAGACTAGTTGATTGCTCCCCCATACTCCACTATGGGTGAGCCACTCTTCCGCACATCTTCACAAGTCCATTATCACCACAAAGGACAGCAAGCTTCAAGCATTTGATCTCTTCGTGATGCTCCACTTGAACTTGCACACTGCAACCTAACCCCACAAAGAACTCTCACGAAGACCATGGGTTAGTACACAAAGCGTAATTGACAATTCTTACCATACCATGGGATCACTTGATCCCTCTCGGTACATCTTCTGCGCTTTGTGAGTTGATCAACTTGATTCACTCTTGACTTAGTCTTGATCATCCTTGAACCTTTCCAATTCTCTTCATTTGAATGATGTCCTGAAGGTAAACATGAATGATCACACAATCTTCGTCTTCAAGACATGCTTGCAATAAGCTCAACTCTCACATGACCAATCTTTGGATAATTCCTTGAATAACACCTTGGTCGACACAAACTCTCCTTGAAACCAACACATGTACTCCAAGAAAAGCCTATGGACAAAACCTTCAAATAAAACTCAAGGCAACCATTAGTCCATAGAGATTGTCATCAATTACCAAAACCAAACATGGGGGCACCGCATGTTCTTTCACTCCTGAGCACTGCGTTGGATTTCCCCGAAGAGGAAGGGATGATGCAGCAAAGTAGCGTAAGTATTTCCCTCAGTTTTTGAGAACCAAGGTATCAATCCAGTAGAAGGCTACGCGCGAGTCCCTCGCACCTGCACAAAACAAATAAATCCTCGCAACCAACACAAATAGGGGTTGTCAATCCCTATAGGGCCACTTACGAGAGTGAGATCTGATAGATATGATAAGATAATAATTTTGGTATTTTTATGATAAAAGATGCAAATTAAAATAAAGGCAAAGTAAATAGCAAAGTAAATAACTAAGTAGTAGGAGATCAATATGATAAAGATAGACCCGGGGGCCATAGGTTTCACTAGTGGCTTCTCTCAAGAGCATAAATATTCTACGGTGGGTGAACAAATTACTGTTGAGCAATTGACAGAATTGAGCATAGTTATGAGAATATCTAGGTATGATCATATATATAGGCATCACGTCCGAGACAAGTAGACCGACTCCTGCCTGCATCTACTACTATTACTCCACTCATCGACCGCTATCCAGCATGCATCTAGAGTATTAAGTTAAAAATAGAGTAACACCTTAAGCAAGATGACATGATGTAGAGGGATAGACTCATGCAATATGAAGAAAACCCCATCTTGTTATCCTCGATGGCAACAATACAATACATGCCTTGTTGCCCTTACTGTCACCGGGAAAGGACACCGCAAGATTGAACCCAAAGCTAAGAACTTCTCCCATTGCAAGAAAGATCTGTCTAGTAGGCCAAACCAAACTGATAATTCGAAGTGACTTGCAAAGATAACCAATCATACATAAAATAATTCAGAGAAGATTCAAATATTATTCATAGATAGACTTGATCATAAACCCACAATTCATCGGTCTCAACAAACACACCGCAAAAAGAAGATTACATCGAATAGATCTCCACAAGAGAGGGGAGAACATTGTATTGAGATCCAAAAAGAGAGAAGAAGCCATCTAGCTACTAACAATGGACCCGTAGGTCTGAGGTGAACTACTCACACTTCATCGGAGGGGCTACGGTGTTGATGTAGAAGCTCTCCGTGATCGATGCCCCCTCTGGCGGAGCTCCGGAACAGGCCCCAAGATGGGATCTCGTGGATACAGAAAGTTACGGCGGTAGAATTAGCGTTTTGGCTCCTGTTCTGATCGTTTGGGGGTACGTGGATATATATAGGAGGAAGGACTACATCGGTGGAGCAACAGGGGCCCCACGAGGGTGGAGGGCGCGCCTGGTGGGGGTGGGCGCGCCCCCCTACCTCGTGGCCTCCTGTTTTTTTTCTTAACATAGGGTCCAAGTCTCCCTGGTCTTATTCGTTGAGAAAATCACGTTCCTGAAGGTTTCATTCCGTTTGGACTCCATTTGATATTCCTTTTCTTCGAAACCCTAACACAGGCAAAAAATAGCAATTCTGGGCTGGGCCTCCGGTTAATAGGTTAGTCCCAAAAATAATATAAAAGTGGATAATAAAGCCCAAAAATGTCCAAAATAGTAGATAATATAGCATGGAGCAATCAAAAATTATAGATACGTTGGAGACGTATCACCTGCATGCAAAGGTTATCGATCCCCTGCCACATAAACATGCATTGATACTGTTCAGGATGCGGGTTATGTTATTAGCCCGTGCGAGCGAGGTATTATTCATTCCTCGCCGGCCGGAGCTCCGGTGGACGATGGCTGCTCCTCCGATCTGTTTTAGTACGGTATCTACGCTTTCCACTCGGTCAGCGGCAATCTCGCATGAGTTGGTTCCTCATTCCTCGGAGCGATCGTTGGGCGGGTCTGGGATTTTTTCAAATTGCCACCCTTCTGATACATTTCCTACTATTGGGCCTATTGAGCCATCTAGGACCGTGACTGGCCCAGTTAGCCCATCTTCTGAGCCATGCGCCAACACTCTGGGCCCAGTCAATGCTGAATCTTCCAATGCACGGCAAGTCAATCAGGATCGTAACTTATCGCCTACGGGGATTTTGGGCCAATCAGTTGAAGATTTGGAGGGATTTTCTGCTCTAGTTGATGAATTTGTGTTTAAAGTTTGGAAGTGCCAAAATTGCTTCTCAATGGCACATATCACCTCTGGTTGCACCAATCAATTGCGTTGTCACCGTTGTTTTAGGCAGGGCCACAGAGCAAAATCTTGCACAGGATATGCACCTGCCGAGGGTTTTAGGTGGGTCCTGCGCATCAGTGGGAGTACTTCTCCCAACCATCTTGATAGCCCACCACCGATTTTGCCACTTGACGCCTCGAGTTTCCTCCAACCTACCGCTGCAGCTTTCCCATTGATACGTCCCGTCGACGAGTTACATCTAGCTTCGTCATCAGAGCCTACCTCGCCTCCATCTCCGCCACCTCCATTACCACCATCACCTCCAGCTCTGCCATCCGCTCAATGGCCAGACACACCACCACCTCCATCCTCATCACCGCCGCCTCTGCGGCCCGCGCCTACATCGTCTTCGCTGGAGATGGCCAACTTTGAGTTGGATCCCATGCAGTGTGTGCCACTGGGCTTCGAGATCATAGATAGGGGGCCGCTCCGTCTTCCTCGCACCTTCTTCGCCCCTGCTACTGCGCCTGACAGAAGTCATGAGGAGTATGCTATTGGCATCATCGAGCCAGAGCCACTGCCAGAGGATATTCCCCTATACCGCAACATGGTTAGTGATTTTGTTGTTAATCAGTTGGGGAGAGATGTTCTTGATGCTTAGCCATGGATTCAGGGGGTCGGACTGTTCCGTTTCTGTAGTGCAGTCTCTAGGCAAGCTATGGTGGATCATCCACCCTTTGATTTGGGCAACGATCACTTTGTTCGATTTATTCCGCGTGATGAAGGGATTAACTATAGAGCTGCTCAGGGATTTCGCCGTGGTTGGGTCGTGTTATTGGGTGTCCCTCTTGATTATCGTTAGACGCAGTACATAGCATATGTGATTAGCACTTTTGGGCATTTTCATGCTTGGCATCAGACTGATCAGCTTATGGTGCGGACTCTTGCTTATGTGTCCTTCCCTACACCTTCCATGGTCCCTTGGGGCGTGGTTTATTGTGAGTATGGAGATTTTGGTGCTACTAGGGTTTCTTGGTCTGCTCCAGTTTATGTTCTCTCTGCGGATTTTGTGGATGTGTTGCCTGCTGACGAAGACCCGATGCCTTTTGATGGGAATCCACATCCCCTGCTTGGTCAGATGCACCTCAACAATCACAACTAGGTACTGCCAGAGTTCCCTGAGTTAGGATGGAATGATGTGCCTCCCCCTGCTGCTGGCAATGACAATGTGCATGATGAAGCTTTCCATGGCAATGATGCTGAGCCGGTGGAACCTGAAGAACCGGTTCAGACTCTGGAGTCGATGGTGCTACAAGTCTTTGAGGACTCTATCAATAATGACAATGCTCCTGCTGCCTTGCCCAATGCAGATATTGTTCAATTTCAACCACTTGCAGATCATCTCCCAGCTCAACAAGTTTTGCATGTTGGACATGTTATTACTGTCTTTAGAGGAGTGAAACCTCCAACCGAGAAGAACCGGCAAAACCTCCAACAACGAAAACATCATAGAAGATGCATGCGAACTCCGTTTTTGATGAACTCAAGCTTGTCATCAAGATGACCATAAGCTCTAAGACTCACAAAGAGAACCAAACAAGAACCAAGAAATATGATGCAAGGATGCAATGGTTTGAGCTCTCTACGAACGATACGATCAAGCTACTCATCGAGAGCCCCCCTTGATAGTACGGCAATCGATCCTATAACCCGGTCTCCCAACTACCATCATGAGATCGGTAAAATAGAAAACCTATCAAGGGCAAACCTTTGCCTTGCACATGGTCCACTTGAGCTAGATGATGACAATCTTGACTCCCTCAAGTTGGACCACCTTTCTTGATTGTGTTGACTCGATGAAGACTAGTTGATTGCTCCCCCATACTCCACTATGGGTGAGCCACTCTTCCGCACATCTTCACAAGTCCATTATCACCACAAAGGACAGCAAGCTTCAAGCATTTGATCTCTTCGTGATGCTCCACTTGAACTTGCACACTGCAACCTAACCCCACAAAGAACTCTCACGAAGACCACGGGTTAGTACACAAAGCGTAATTGACAATTCTTACCATACCATGGGATCACTTGATCCCTCTCGGTACATCTTCTGCGCTTTGTGAGTTGATCAACTTGATTCACTCTTGACTTAGTCTTGATCATCCTTGAACCTTTCCAATTCTCTTCATTTGAATGATGTCCTGAAGGTAAACATGAATGATCACACAATCTTCTTCTTCAAGACATGCTTGCAATAAGCTCAACTCTCACATGACCAATCTTTGGATAATTCCTTGAATAACACCTTGGTCGACACAAACTCTCCTTGAAACCAACACATGTACTCCAAGAAAAGCCTATGGACAAAACCTTCAAATAAAACTCAAGGCAACCATTAGTCCATAGAGATTGTCATCAATTACCAAAACCAAACATGGGGGCACCGCATGTTCTTTCACTCTTGAGCACTGCGTTGGTTTTCCCCGAAGAGGAAGGGATGATGCAGCAAAGTAGCGTAAGTATTTCCCTCAGTTTTTGAGAACCAAGGTATCAATCCAGTAGAAGGCTACGCGCGAGTCCCTCGCACCTGCACAAAACAAATAAATCCTCGCAACCAACACAAATAGGGGTTGTCAATCCCTATAGGGCCACTTACGAGAGTGAGATCTGATAGATATGATAAGATAATAATTTTGGTATTTTTAGGATAAAAGATGCAAATTAAAATAAAGGCAAAGTAAATAGCAAAGGAAATAACTAAGTAGTAGGAGATCAATATGATAAAGATAGACCCGGGGGCCATAGGTTTCACCAGTGGCTTCTCTCAAGAGCATAAATATTCTACGGTGGGTGAACAAATTACTGTTGAGCAATTGACAGAATTGAGCATAGTTATGAGAATATCTAGGTATGATCATATATATAGGCATCACGTCCGAGACAAGTAGACCGACTCATGCCTGCATCTACTACTATTACTCTACTCATCGACCGCTATCCAGCATGCATCTAGAGTATTAAGTTAAAAACAGAGTAACACCTTAAGCAAGATGACATGATGTAGAGGGATAGACTCATGCAATATGAAGAAAACCCCATCTTGTTATCCTCGTTGGCAACAATACAATACATGCCTTGCTTCCCTTACTATCACCGGGAAAGGACTCCGCAAGATTGAACCCAAAGCTAAGAACTTCTCCCATTGCAAGAAAGATCTGTCTAGTAGGCCAAACCAAACTGATAATTCGAAGTGACTTGCAAAGATAACCAATCATACATAAAATAATTCAGAGAAGATTCAAATATTATTCATAGATAGACTTGATCATAAACCCACAATTCATCGGAATCAACAAACACACCGCAAAAAGAAGATTACATCGAATAGATCTCCACAAGAGAGGGGAGAACATTGTATTGAGATCCAAAAAGAGAGAAGAAGCCATCTAGCTACTAACTATGGACCCGTAGGTCTGAGGTGAACTACTCACACTTCATCAGAGGGGCTACGGTGTTGATGTAGAAGCCCTCCGTGATCGATGCCCCCTTCGGCGGAGCTCCGGAACAGGCCCCAAGATGGGATCTCGTGGATATAGAAAGTTACGGAGGTAGAATTAGGGTTTTGGCTCCTGTTCTGATCGTTTGGGGGTACGTGGATATATATAGGAGGAAGGACTACGTTGGTGGAGCAACAGGGGCCCCACGAGGGTGGAGGGCGCGCCTGGTGGGGGTGGGCGCGCGCCCCTACCTCGTGGCCTCCTGTTTTATTTCTTGACGTAGGGTCCAAGTCTCCCTGGTCTTATTCGTTGAGAAAATCACGTTCCTGAAGGTTTCATTCCGTTTGGACTCCGTTTGATATTCCTTTTCTTCGAAACCCTAACACAGGCAAAAAATAGCAATTCTGGGCTGGGCCTCTGGTTAATAGGTTAGTCCCAAAAATAATATAAAAGTGGATTATAAAGCCCAACAATGTCCAAAACAGTAGATAATATAGCATGGAGCAATCAAAAATTATAGATACGTTGGAGACGTATCACCTGCATGCAAAGGTTATCGATCCCCTGCCACATAAACATGCATTGATACTGTTCAGGATGCGAGTTATGTTATTAGCCCGTGCGAGCGAGGTATTATTCATTCCTCGCCGGCCGGAGCTCCGGTGGACGATGGCTGCTCCTCGATCTGTTTTGGTACGGTATCTACGCTTTCCACTCGGTCAGCGGCAATATCGCATGAGTTGGTTCCTCATTCCTCAGAGCGATCATTGGGCGGGTCTGGGATTTTTTCAAATTGCCACCCTTCTGATACATTTCCTACTATTGGGCCTATTGAGCCATCTAGGACCATGACTGGCCCAGTTAGCCCATCTTCTGAGCCATGCGCCAACACTCTGGGCCCAGTCAATGCTGAATCTTCCAATGCACGGCAAGTCAATCAGGATCGTAACTTATTGCCTACGGGGATTTTGGGCCAATCAGTTGAAGATTTGGAGGGATTTTCTGCTCTAGTTGATGAATTTGTGTTTAAAGTTTGGAAGTGCCAAAATTGCTTCTCAATGGCACATATCACCTCTGGTTGCACCAATCAATTGCGTTGTCACTGTTGTTTTAGGCAGGGCCACAGAGCAAAATCTTGCACAGGATATGCACATGCCGAGGGTTTTAGGTGGGTCCCGCGCATCAGTGGGAGTACTTCTCCCAACCAGCCTGATAGCCCACCACCGATTTTGCCACTTGACGCCTCGAGTTTCCTCCAACCTACCGCTGCAGCTTGCCCATTGATACGTCCCGTCGACGAGTTACATCTAGCTTCGTCATCAGAGCCTACCTCGCCTCCATCTCCGCCACCTCCATTACCACCATCACCTCCAGCTCTGCCATCCGCTCCATGGCCAGACACACCACCACCTCCATCCTCATCATCACCGCCTCTGCGGCCCGCGCCTACATCATCTTCGCTGGAGATGGCCAACTTTGAGTTGGATCCCATGCAGTGCGTGCCGCTGGGCTTCGAGATCATAGATAGGGGCCGCTCCGTCTTCCTCGCACCTTCTTTGCCCCTGCTACTGCGCCTGACAGAAGTCATGAGGAGTATGATATTGGCATCATCGAGCCAGAGCCACTGCCAGAGGATATTCCCCTATACCGCAACATGGTTAGTGATTTTGTTGTTAATCAGTTGGGGAGATGTTCTTGATGCTTAGCCATGGATTCAGGGGGTCGGACTGTTCCGTTTCTGTAGTGCAGTCTCTAGGCAAGCTATGGTGGATCATCCACCCTTTGATTTGGGCAACGATCGCTTTGTTCAATTTATTCCGCATGATGAAGGGATTAACTATAGAGCTTCTCAGGGATTTCACCGTGGTTGGGTCGTGTTATTGGGTGTCCCTCTTGATTATCGTCGAACGCAGTACATAGCATATGTGATTAGCACTTTTGGGCATTTTCATGCTTGGCATCAGACTGATCAGCTTATGGTGCGGACTCTTGCTTATGTGTCCTTCCCTACACCTTCCATGGTCCCTTGGGGTGTGGTTTATTGTGAGTATGGAGATTTTGGTGCTACTAGGGTTTCTTGGTCTGCTCCAGTTTATGTTCTCTCTGCGGATTTTGTGGATGTGTTGCCTGCTGACGAAGACCCGATGCCTTTTGATGGGAATCCACATTCCCTGCTTGGTCAGATGCACCTCAACAATCACAACTAGGTACTGCCAGAGTTCCCTGAGTTAGGATGGAATGATGTGCCTCCCCCTGCTGCTGGCAATGACAATGTGCATGATGAAGCTTTCCATGGCAATGATGCTGAGCCGGTGGAACCTGAAGAACCGGTTCAGACTCTGGAGTCGATGGTGCTGCAAGTCTTTGAGGACTCTATCAATAATGACAATGCTCCTGCTGCCTTGCCCAATGCAGATATTGTTCAATTTCAACCACCTGCAGATCATCTCCCAGCTCAACAAGTTTTGCATGTTGGAGATGTTATTACTGTGTTCGGGCCAGTTCTGCCCCCTCAGATGCAATGGACACGTACCTTCTGGAAGTTCATGCATCATTTTGACTCTACTGTCATTCCTCGGCCATTACAAATGCCTCGGTTTTCATTCATCAAGCATTCTTGGATTCATAGTCTCTCTGATGGAATTCTGGAGTTCAATCTGTTGCCCCCATCATCTGCTACTGAGAATGCTTGTCAGTTTTCACCCGTCAAGCGACCGGTTGCCCATGCACTCTGCTTTGATGAGCCCTTTCAGCTGACTGAACCTATAGCAGAGAAGTTCCAGTTTACTGCTATGCCTGTTATTAGCAATGAGAGAGCTCATAAATCTGCATCTGTTAGGCCTGTTTTGATTGATTCTGAAGTTCGGTGTAGTGCTCGACTTAGTGCCTTGCATGATGGACTCCACCAGGCGCCACCAAGATCAATCAGCGCACAACATGTTAAGCGCTCTAAGAAGCACAAAACCAATGCACAGCCTGCTACACGGCTACGTCTGCTCGTGATGAGCCTGTTGTGCCTCCTCCAACGACCATCTCTGATCTTCAATGCATTGGAGCACGACTACGCATCACCCCTGATAAGATAACGACAGAGAAGCTTGTGGTTGATCCTTCTGGTGCTAGCTCTAGCAAGAGTTCTGATGATGAGTGAAGCCTGCTGTAGCATGGGTCATTGGCGAACCTGTTTAATCGCCACTTATCTTTGCTTTTGTTTTTCTATGTTGAACTCTATGCTTCTGCTAGGTGGATATTGTAGGTCATTGTGTGGCCTACTTTTGCTTTTATCTTCTTTGGTTTGTAATGAATCTGACAACCTTTAGAGACTGGAAGATCTTGTGTTGGAATGTGCGTGGCCTTAATTCTGAAGCACGACAGCTTGTAGTTAAGCAGAAGATAGAGGAAAGTGGGTGCTCTATTGTCTGTTTGCAAGAAACTAAATGCATGCATATAGATCATCGTTTTCTTAGGAAGTTTTGCCCTCAGTGCTTTGATAATTTTGTGTATATGCCATCGTCTGGTGCTTCTGGTGGTCTTGTGATTATTTGGAACTCTGCTTTCTTCACTGGTAAACTAATCGAAGCTCATTCTTATGGAATCATTGTGGGATTCACCTCCACGCACACTTCTGAATCTTGGACATTGGTGTTAGTTTATGGTCCGTGCCAGAGTCCTGCCCATGATGATTTTGCTCAGTGGTTATATAACCTGAACATACAATCTGATGAGAAATGGCTACTTCTTGGTGATTTTAATTTCATGCGTTCTTTGGAGAACCGTAACTTGCCCGGGGGTAATGTAAATGACATATTCCTTTTCAACGAAATCATTGGTCACCTAGGATTGGTGGAACTGCCAATAAAAGGTAGGCAGTATACTTGGTCCAATATGCAAACAAACCCTCTTCTTGAGCAAATCGCTTGGTTTTTCACCATGGTATCTTGGACTTCAGATCATGCAAATACTATGGTAATGCCTCTAGCTCGGATAGCATCAGATCATGTGCCATGTGTGGTTTCTGTTGCCACTACTATTCCAGCGACTAAAGTATTCTGATTTGAAAACTATTGGGTAAATCTGCCAGGTTTTTCTGAATGTGTTTCTAAGGTATGGAATACGCCAGTTAGGAAATCTTCTGCTGCGGGTACAATTTCGGCTAAATTTAAAGCTTTGTGTTATGCTCTTAAGAAGTGGCATGTGAGCCTTTCCAAGGTTAAAAACCTAATTGCAGATTGCAACAAGGTGATTCTATTCTTTGATGGTTTGGAAGAACTCCGAACGCTCACTTGGCCAGAGATGAATTTTAGAAAGATTGCCAAACTTGTAACACCCCGGATGTAACGTTCCCTATTTGTACTCCAACTCTTGCCGTTTCCGGCGTTAAATTATTTTATTTTCTCGGGTTCGGGTCTTTGTCTCCGTGTGTTGTTGTCGTTGTCATGCATCTCATATCATGTCATCATGTGCATTGCATTGCATACATGTTCGTCTCATGCATTCGAGCATTTTCCCCGTTGTCCGTTTTGCATTCCGGCGCTTCGTTCTCCTCCGGTGGCCATTTCTAGCTTTCTTTCGTGTGTGGGGATTAAACATTTCCGGATTGGACCGAGACTTGCCAAGCGGCCTTGGTTTACTACCGGTAGACCGCCTGTCAAGTTTCATACCATTTGGACTTCGTTTGATACTCCAACGGTTAACCGAGGGACCGAAAAGGCCTCGTGTGTGTTGCAGCCCAACACCCCTCCAATTTGGCCCAAAACCCACCAAACTCTGCTCCATGTCCTAGAGCGTTCGATCACGATCGCGTGGCCGAAAACCGCACCTCATTTGGACTCTCCTAGCTCCCCCAATGCCTATATATACACCCCCTCCAAAATTCGCGGTTCGTTCTCCCCCCTAACCCTAAAATCTCAGATCCGACGCCGCCGGACACGTCCGGACGGCGCCGGACACGTCCGCCGCTCGCCTCAGCCTACCACCGCCCGCCACGTGGCAGCGCCACCTCCCACCGCCGCCGGCCCAAGAGGGCCCAAGGCCGGCCCTCTCCTCCCGCGCCCGGGCCGCCGCCTCCTTCCTCCCGCGCCGCCCGCGCCCGAGGACGACCTCGCCGCGCCGCCCTTCTTCCACGTCGCCGACGCCCCACCTCCGCACTCGGCCATCGCCGCCTCGGGCCGCGCACCTCCCCGGCGCCCGCACGCCAGCGCCGCCCGAGGTCCCGCCGGCCGCCACCGCCTCCTCCACGCCGGCCAAGTCCCCGGCCACCCAGGCCTCTCCTTCCCCCGGCGAGCTCCCTCCTACTCCGTCAGTGAACAGTGAACTCCGGCGTGCCTCGAAGTCCGTGCGCGCCAGATCCAGATCCAAAAAGCCCTAGGGTTGACTTTTTCCCCTCTCCCCCTAATTTTTATGCATACTTTGACCGGCTATATCTCCGCATCCGTAGCTCTGTTTTGGACATATAGTATATCAAAATGTTCGCCTCGACGAGTACATCATTTCATTCCATTGCATCATTTTCATTTGAGTTCATCTAGATGCCCGAAATTCTGTTAGAAGGAGGCTTCATGAGTTAATTGTCTGATCTGCTAGTTCATCTTAGACTTTTGTCATTTTTGCCATGATTGTTGTGTGCATGATATGCCTGTGAGTCCTTCATATGTTTTGTTAAGCATTTTGTTATCTTTCCAGAGGTGCAACCCATGAATTTTTAGGATGTGTGTGGTGACTTCTGCAAGCTTGCAAAGTGAGGCACCCGGTAAATCTGTTTTCAGGGACTTAGTAGTTTTCATTAAGTCTGGGATTATTTAGTTCATGATGCCATATATTCTTGTTGTTTCCTAGTGATCTGTGCCTCTTTTGAGGATGATCAGTAAAGGAGTTTTGTTAATGTCGATATGCTCTATCCACCCATGTCTTTGTTTGCAATTATGGAGCACCCTAGCTTGAGTCAATCGAGCTCTACTTTTGCTTCATTGTTAATCTGGGCAGATCGTCAACTTGTTTGCGATTTTGCCGATGTTATTGTGGTTGATCCATGCATGCTATGCCATTGTTCTTGCCATTTCTAGCTTGTATTTTGTGCCTTCTTTATGGGTGTATGCTTGCCTTGCCATGACTTGCACCGTGGTGAGTGCATCAAGCTCGTAAACATGTCTTCGTGAGTTATGTTTCAGCATGTCCCAGTTTTCACTAAGTCTGAAAACTGATTATGTTTTTGCTATGTTCGTGTGCTTGTTAGTATATTTTGCGATCCCTTTTGGCTCAAGGTCACTAAGGGACTTTTGTTAATCTTGTTGAGTATCTCCATGCCATGTTCTTACTTGTCTTAATCAGGTCATGTATCATGTTGTTTTGCTGCTCCTAAGGGGGCTTCGTGATCTGAAATTTCAGACAAGTGTTATTTTCACTAAGTCTGAGATATGTTTTGCATTTGCGTTTTTGCCATGCTTGTTTGAACCTCTTAATGGATGAATTGGCCGTAGTTCAGTGCTAGTCTTTTGTTAAGCATCTTGTGTGAATCCCTGCCATGTATTTTGTTGTCATGTTTGGTGGCTGTAGCATGTTCATCTCATTGCATTTAGTTGCCTACTTGCTGTAAATCGCAGACCGGTGTCATTTTTGAAACGCTTGCCATTTCCAAACCGTAACTCCGATTCCGGCGTTCTTTATATCGTTTTCAAGCGATTTCATCTCATCTTTCCAGTGGCACACTTGGATTTCCAAGTTGAGGCCAGGTTCATTCTTGCATTTTGCAACCCGCATCGCATCCCGCATAGCGTGTCATCTTTGCATTGTGTTGTTTGAGTTTGCACGTGGTTGATTGTATCCTTGTTGCTTGTTTGTCTTGTTTGGGTAGAGCCGGGAGACGAGTTCGCTAACGAGGAGTCCGTTGAGTTTGCTCTTGAGGATCCAGTCAACTCTGACAACTGTGCTGGCAAGATGATCATACCCTCGAAATCACTACTATCTTTGCTATGCTAGTTTGCTCGCTCTTTTGCTATGCCAATGCTACGATGCCTACCACTTGCTTGAAAGCCTCCCAAATTGCCATGTCAAACCTCTAACCCACCATTGTCCTAGCAAACCTTTGATTGGCTATGTTACTGCTTTGCTCAGCCCCTCTTATAGCGTTGCTAGTTGTAGGTGAAGATTGGAGGTCGTTCCTTGTTGGAACATCTTTTATTTACTTGTTGGGATATCATTATATTGCTATGTTATCTTAATGCATCTATATACTTGTTAAAGGGTGGAAGGCTCGGCCTCTCGCCTAGTGTTTTGTTCCACTCTTGCTGCCCTAGTTTCCGTCATATCGGTGTTATGTTCCTGGATTTTTTGCGTTCCTTACGCGGTTGGGTTATAATGGGAACCCCTTGATATTTCGCCTTGATTAAAGCTTTTCCAGCAATGCCCAACCTTGGTCTTACCATTTGCCACCTAGCCTCTTTTTCCCTTGGGTTTCCGGAGCCCGAGGGTCATCTTATTTTTAAACCCCCCCGGGCCAGTGCTCCTCTGAGTGTTGGTCCAAATAGAGACACTTGCAGCGCCACCTCGGGGCAACTTGAGGGTTGGTTTTAGTTGTACGTAGTGTTCATCTGAGTGTGCCTTGAGAAAGAGATATGTGCAGCTCCTATCGGGATTTGTCGGCACATTCGGGCGGTGTTGCTGGACTTGTTTTAACCTGTCGAAGTGTCTTGAATTACCGAGATACCGAGTCTGATCGGAACGTCTTGGGAGGAGGTCTATTCCTTCGTTGACCGTGAGAGCTTGTCATGGGCTAAGTTGGGACTCCCCTGCAGGGATTGAACTTTCAAAAGCCGTGCCCGCGGTTATGGGCAGATGGGAATTTGTTAATGTCCGGTTGTAGATAACTTGAACCTTAATTAATTAAAATGAATAAATAGAGTGTGTTACCGTGATGGCCTCTTCTCGGCGGAGACCGGGAAGTGGACACGGTGTTGGTGTAATGTTTGCGCAGGTTGCTCTCTAGCTTCTCGCCCGTGCTTTGCCTCCTCTTCTCGCTCTATTTTTGCGAATAAGTTAGCCACCATACTTGCTAGTCGCTTGCTGCAGCTCCACTCATATTTTACCCTATCACACCTATAAGCTTAAATAGTCTTGATCGTGAGGGTGCGAGATTGCTGAGTCCCTGTGGCTCACAGATTACTATTACCCCAGATGCAGGGCCTGATGATTCCACTCCAGGAGACGCGTATGAGCTCAAGTGGGAGTTCGACGAAGACTCTCAACGATACTATGTTTCCTTTCCTGACGATCAGTAGTGGTGCCCAGTTGGGGGTGATTGGGACCGTGTCGCATGTTGGTTTATTTTGGCGCCGTAGACGGGCCTTGAGTGTATGGATGATGTAATGTTATTTATGTACTTGATTGACATGGCGAGTGTAAGCCAACTATGTTATCTCCCCTTTATTATTCACATTACATGGGATGTTGTGAAGATTGCCTAACTTGCGACATATGCCTTCAATGCGATTATGTCTCTAAGTCGTGCCTCGACACGTGGGAGCTATAGTCGCATCGAGGGTGTTACAAAACTGCACCTAGAGGAAATCCTCCGTTTACAATTTATTTATTGGAAGCAGCGATGTACTATTAGATCCATCAAAGTGGGTGAGGAAAACACTAAATTTTACTATGCCATGGCAACAGAACGTTACCGTAGAAACACCATCTCCTCCATTAAAAATGATGCAGGTGATGTGGTGACAGATCATCATCAGTCAGCGTCCATGTTTTGGGCTGATTTCAAGCTGCGCATGGGACAATCCAAGGGCATTCGCATGGGTTTTGACCTTGAAATCCTTCTAGACAGATTTGATGGGCTTGATGCCCTATCTAGGCCCTTCACAGAGGATGAAGTGGATGATGTAATTAAGCATATGCCCACTGACCGTGCCCCTGAACCGGATGGATTTACAGACCTTTTTATGAAGAGATGTTGGAGTGTTATAAAGCAGGATTTTATGAATTTGGTTATAGAATTTTATGATGGAAAATGCAATTTAGACTGTCTTAACACCTATCTCATTGCTATCATACCTAAGAAGTTAAACCCTGAGTTTTTTTGGTGACTTTCAGCCAATTTCATTAACAAATACATGTTTAAAGTTCTTAACCAACCTCTTGGCGAATCATTTGCAGAAAGTAATTCTTCAATGCATCCACCGTAACCAATATGGTTTCCTCAAGTGCCGTTCTATCCAGGACTGTCTAGCGTGGTGCTTTGAATATATACACCAGTACAAAGCTTCTAAGAGGCCCATTGTTCTTTTGAAGCTTGATTTCACTAAAGCTTTTGACACGATCGAACATGAAGCTATTCTCAGCATTCTTCAGTGCAAGGGTTTTGATGATCGTTCAAATGGTTGGGTCAGTAGCTTGCTTTCATCTAGTTCCTCTTCGGTTCTTTTAAATGGAGTCCCAGACCAGCATTTTAAATGCAAAAGTGGTGTTCGTCAACGTGACCCTTTATCACCTCTGCTGTTTGTAATTGCAGTGGATCTTCTGCAATCTATAGTGAATTATATGTGAGTCGTAATAACCTCGATGTGCCAATCCCAACAAGGTCCAATGATTACCCCATTGTTCAATACGCAGATAACACCCTGATTGTTTTGCCTGCTATCGACAACCAATTAATTGCACTCAAAGATATGTTGCAGAAATTTGCTGAATCCATGGGTTTGCATGTTAACTTCAGTAAATCGTCCTTGATCTTAATGAACATGTCTGAGGAGGAAGGAGTCAGAATTGTGGCCTTGTTAGGTGTTGGGGAACGCAGTAATTTCAAAAAAAAATCCTAAGCACACGCAAGATCATGGTGATGCATAGCAACGAGAGGGGAGAGTGTTGTCTACGTACCATCGTAGACCGTAAGTGGAAGTGTTATGACAACGCGGTTGACGTAGTCGTACATCTTCACGATCGACCGATCCTAGTACCGAAGGTACGGCACCTCTGTGATCTGCACACGTTCGGCTCGGTGATGTCCCACGAACTCACGATCCAGGAGAGTGTCGAGGTAGAGCTTCATCAGCACGACGGCGTGATGACGGTGATGATGATGCTATTGGAATAGGGCTTCACCCAAGCACCGCTACGATATGACCGAGGTGGATTATGGTGGAGGGGGGCACCGCACACGGCTAAAAGATCAATGATCAACTTGTGTGTCTATGGGGTGCCCCCTCCCCGTATATAAAGGAGTGGAGGAGGGGGAGGGCCGACCCTCTACTATGGCGCGCTCTGGGGAGTCCTACTCCCACCGGGAGTAGGATTCCCCCTTTCCATGTAGTAGGAGTAGGAGAGTGGGAAAGGGAAGAGAGAAGAGAAGGAAGGAGGGCGCCCCCCTAGTCCAATTCGGACTAGGACTTGGGGGGCGCGCGGCCTACCCTAGGCAGCCCCTCCCTCTCTCCCCTAAAGCCCATTAGGGCCCATATACTCCTCGGGGGGTTCCGGTAACCTCCCAGTATTCCGGTTAATGTCCGAATTCACCTGGAACCATTCTGATGTCCAAACATAGTCATCCAATATATCGATCTTTATGTCTCGACCATTTCAAGACTCCTCGTCATGCCCGTGATCACATCCGGGACTCCGAACAACCTTCGGTTCATCAAAACACATAAACTCATAATATTGATCGTCACCGAACGTTAAGCGAGCGGACCCTACGGGTTCGAGAACTATGTAGACATGACCGAGACATGTCTCCGGTCAATAACCAATAGCGGAACCTAGATGTTCATATTGGCTCCCACATATTCTATGAAGATCTTTATCGATCAAACCGCATAACGATATACGTTGTTCCCTTTGTCATCGGTATGTTACTTGCCCGAGATTCGATCATCGGTATCTCAATACCTAGTTCAATCTCGTTACCGGAAAGACTATTTAATCGTTCCATAATGCTACATCCCGTAACTAACTCCTTAGCTACATTGCTTGCAAGGCTTATATTGATGTGCATTACCGAGAGGGCCCAGAGATACCTCTCCGAGAATCGGAGAGACAAATCCTAATCTCGATCTATGCCAACTCAACAAACACCATCGGAGACACCTGTAGAGCACCTTTATAATCACCCAGTTACATTGTGACGTTTGGTAGCACACAAAGTCTTCCTCCAGTATTCGGGAGTTGCATGATCTCATCGTCATAGGAACATGTATAAGTTATGAAGAAAGCAATAGAAACAAACTAAACGATCATCATGCTAAGATAACGGATGGGTCAAATCAATCACATCATTCCCTAATGATGTGATCTCGTTAATCAAATGAAAACTCATGTCTATGGTTAGCAAACATAACCATCATTGATTCAACGAGCTAGTCAAGTAGAGGCAAACTAGAGTGACACTTCTGTATGTCTATATATTCACACATGTACTAAGTTTCCAGTTAACACAATTCTAGCATGAATAATAAACATTTATCATGATATAATGAAATATAAATAACAACTTTATTATTGTCTCTAGGGCATATTTCCTTCAGTCTCCCACTTGCACTAGAGTCCATAATCTAGATTACATTGTAATGATTCTAACACCCACAGAGTCTTGGTGCTGATCATGTTTTGCTCATGAGAGAGGTTTAGTCAACGGGTCTGCAACATTCAGATCCGTATGTATCTGGCAAATCTCCGTGTCTCCCTCCTTGACTTGATCGTGGATGGAATTGAAGCGTCTCTTGATGTGCTTGGTTCTCTTGTGAAATCTGGAATCCTTTGCCAAAGCAATTGCACCAGTATTGTCACAAAAGATTTTCATTGGACCCGATGCACTAGGTATGACACCTAGATCAGATATGAACTCCTTCATCCAGACTCCTTCATTTGCTGCTTCCGAAGCAGCTATGTACTCCGCTTCACATGTAGATCCCGCCACGATGCTCTGCTTGGAACTGCACCAACTGACAGCTCCACCATTTAATAAAAATATGTATCCGGTTTGTGACTTAGAGTCATCCGGATCAGTGTCAAAGCTTGCATTGACGTAACCGTTTACGACGAGCTCTTTGTCACCTCCATATATGAGAAACATATCCTTAGTCCTTTTCAGGTATTTCAAGATGTTCTTGACCGTTATCCAGTGATCCTCTCCTTACCTCCCTACTAAACTGATAGCAAGGCACACATCAGGTCTGGTACACAGCATTGCATACATGATAGAGCCTATGGATGAAGCACAGGGAACACCTTCCATTTCCTCTCTATCTTCTGCAGTGGTCGAGCATTGAGTCTGACTCAACTTCACACCTTGTAATACAGGCAAGAACCCTTTCTTTGCCTGATCCATTTTGAACTTCTTCAAAACTTTGTCAAGGTATGTGCTTTGTGGAACTCCAATTAAGCGTCTTGATCTATCTCTATAGATCTTGATGCCCAATATATAAGCAGCTTCACCGAGGTCTTTCATTGAAAAATTCTTATTCAAGTATCCTTTTATGCTATTCAGAAATTCAGTATCATTTCCGATCAACAATATGTCATCTACATATAATATCAGAAATGCTACGGATCTCCCACTCACTTTCTTGTAAATACAGGCTTCTCCAAAAGTCTGTATAAAACCATATGCTTTGATCACACTATCAAAGCGTATATTCCAACTCCGAGAGGCTTGCACCAGTCCATAAATGGATTGCTGGAGCTTGCACACTTTGTTAGCACCTTTTGGATCGACAAAACCTTCTGGTCGCATCATATACAACTCTTCTTTAAGATATCCATTAAGGAATGCAATTTTGACATCCATTTGCCAAATTTCATAATCATAAAATGCAGCAATTGCTAACATGATTCCGACGGACTTAAGCATCGCTACGGGGAACAAAGTCTCATCGTAGTCAACTCCTTGAACTTGTCGAAAACCTTTTGCAACAAGTCAAGCTTTGTAGACAGTAATATTACCATCAGCGTCAGTCTTCTTCTTGAAGATCCATTTATTCTCTATGGCCTGCCGATCATCGGGCAAGTCAACCAAAGTCCACACTTTGTTCTCATACATGGATCCCATCTCAGATTTCATGGCCTCAAGCCATTTTGCGGAATCTCGGCTCATCATCGCTTCCTCATAGTTCATAGGTTCGTCGTGGTCAAGTAACATGACTTCCAGAACAGGATTACCGTACCACTCTGGTGCGGGTCTTACTCTGGTTGACCTATGAGGTTTGGTAGTAACTTGATCAGAAGTTTCATGATCATCATCATTAGCTTCCTCACTTACTGGTGTAGGAATCACTGGAACTGATTTCAGTGATGAAGTACTTTCCAATAAGGGAGTAGGTACAATTAACTCATCAAGTTCTACTTTCCTCCCACTCACTTCTTTCGAGAGAAACTCCTTCTCTAGAAAGGATCCATTCTTAGCAACGAATATCTTGTCTTCAGATCTGTGATAGAAGGTGTACCCAACAGTCTCCTTTGGGTATCCTATGAATACACATTTCTCCAATTTGGGTTCGAGCTTATTAGGTTGAAGCTTTTTCACATAAGCATCGCAGCCCCAAACTTTAAGAAACGACAACTTGTGTTTCTTGCCAAACCACAGTTCATTAGGTGTCGTCTCAATGGATTTAGATGGTGCCCTATTTAACGTGAATGCAGCCGTATCTGAAGCATAACCCCAAAACGATGGCGGTAAATCAGTAAGAGACATCATAGATCGCACCATATCTAGTAAAGTACGATTACGACATTCGGACACACCATTATTACGGTGTTTCTTTATCTTTTCTTCGTTCATTTTCAATTCTTACGGCGGTTCTTCCAAGATTCTTCTTCCTTCATTTATCATATCAATTTATTCGTTGTTTCAATCCTACCGGTGGTTCATTGAAGACCTTCTCAAGTTTGCGCTACATCTTTCCGCAATCCTTTCCAATGAGAATGAGTAGTATGCCAAATCCATCGTGCCATCAATTTAATTGGTGAAGGATAAGCATAATGTAATTCTTATTCTTGTTTCACCGAGTAAATTCAATTCCTTATTCCGGAGGCTAATCAAATTCTCGTTTTCAATTGTTTCATTTTTTCTTTCCCAGAGTTCCAAGATCTCTCAATTATATCACCACGAAGCCCCATCTAAATCGTTGCAAGGCTCCTACTGGAGTTCCTTTCAACTTATCTACCATTTGATCATTCTTGCATTACCAGAGCTATTCATGGAGGCTACTTGGTGGCTCATCAAGGATTTAATTTCTTCTCGAAGCGTTCATCGAGATTCTTTTCAGAGGAGCTCATGTATTCTTCATCTTGCATTCCGAAGTGCAATTCGTTCTACCTTGTCTTTTGAGGTGGTCTTATGTCATTTTGATAGTTTCCTTCATGTTTCATGATCGACAAGTTGTCAGGAATGAGATATTTAAACCCATCAATCTCTTCATTGGAGTTATCTTGGGGTATATCGCACCTAAAGCTTTCCCTAAGAATTGTTGCTATTTATGGTGCTTATAAATGACCCAAGTTCTTAATTTATCCTCCCGGTGAAACAAGGTTCTCGTCTCCTTGTTGATATCAATCTAATCTATGTTTTCTGTTAATGGCCGTTTGTCACCTCATAATGTTGAGATGTTTCCATAAGCCCACTACAAGCCTTTTCTTTTCGTTGTTGATTTTCCAACAGCACCGTGCAATCCTTCTTTGCAATGATGCTTTTCAAGCCCATTTGTGGCAGAAGTTGGCCTTTTCTTCTCCATTCTTATTCCAATGATATTTTTTTATTCTTCCTCTCGGAGGCATTGTGATGTTGCTCTTTTCAATCATCATCTCGAATTGCAAGGATCATGTTATTTTTCGTGCTTATCCTTTTAACTGGAGTGTCGTCCCCTCTTTTCAAGTTCTTCCCATTCTGTCAAGTCTTGCATCTCTTTTCATCCAGAGTGTTGTTTGAAACCTTTCTTACCCCTTGTGCCATTCTTTCAATAGTTCCGGAGGTAGTGTGTTGTTGTTTTGAAGTATCCTCTCATCTTGTCAAATTCATGTTCAATTCCTTCCATTTACAGTCGGAGTGTTTCCCAAATTATATCATTCTTATTCCTTCTCTATCTTGTTTTAACCGAGTGTTGTGTCTATCATTCCTCTTCTAACCGGACTCTCATCCAAGTGTTTTCATTTTGCCAAGATCATATTCTTTACCTTCCATTCCCAACCGGAGTGTTGTCGTAATTGATCCTTATTGTTCCTTGTACATCTCGTTTGAATCGGAGTGCTTGCATCAACCTCTTGCCCATTGTAACACTTTTCTTATGCCTTTCAACCTACAAGGTTCTCATAATGTTCCTTGTTACTCTTTTCTAACGGAGTGTTTTCAACTTCATTCATCTTCATTGTATTCTTTCTTTCAATTTGTTCAACCTCGCAAGGTTCTTTTGTTTCACTCTTTTGTCAAGAAGCAACTTTGTTTTACCTCTTCCTCTTCCGCTTTCTCTCTGGTGCCATCCTAGATCTCGGGACGAGATCCTCTCGTAGTGGTGGAGTGTTGTGACGCCCCGAGATCGTTGCGCCAGGTGTCTTCCAGTTATTCGCCGTCGTTGCCATGTCATTCGCTTGCGCGTTGCATCTTGTCTTGTCATCATGTGCATTGCATCATCATGTTTTCAAAACTTGCATTCGTCCGGGTCTCCTCGTTCTCTCCGTTGTCCGTTCTGAGCCCAGACACACTTGCACACGCCCGCGGCACGTCCAAAATAGTATTTTATAAGTGGCCGGAGAATGTTCTCGGGATGGGTTGAAAGTTGGTGTGCGGTGTTGCTTTGTTGTCAGTAGGTCGCCTGCCAAGTTTCATCGCATTCGGAGTTCGTTTGACGCCCCAAAGGTTAACTATAGCGGCATTATAGTCGGTCAAACGTTGGACGTTTTTGGTCTCCGGAAACAGTCGCCGGACCTCTCTCTCTTCTCTTCTCTCAGCTCGAGACCGTCTTCACAGCCCACTACCTACCGCCAGGCTCAACCTAACCCTCCTCACATCCGAAGCCGTCTGATTGTTATCGGAGGGCCCTGAAACCCCTCCTAACCACCTGACCCCCCTCTTTGCATCAGTGCATCGAACCTCGAGTGCGCGTCCGAAAGCTGTCCCGGACCCGACTCGGATAGTCGTCACCGTTGGGTCCGGAACATCCCCAAACATCTGCAAAATATCATCGTTTTATTTATTGGACTCCTTAGCATATTTATTCTCGTCCATCAGATTTCGATCCGATGATCCAAATCCCTCTCCTTTCACCTACATGCTATATATAGCCCCTAACCCTAAATTCTAGGGACCTTGTCCCATCCATCCCATCCCCACGCCGCCGCCACACTCCTTGTTTTCAGCGTCAGACCAACCAGCCACCCTCCTCGTTTTCCCTGATCCAACCAGCAACCGCAACCCTGCACCCCTCGCTCCAGCGTGCCCGTGCCCGAGAGCCTCCCTGCTCGCTCGATCTGGGATTGAGAGGGAGCTCCTCCTGTTCGCTCCTCCCTCTGTGGCGCCGTCGCCGCCGGTGGACCCAGCGCCGGCCTCCCGCGCTCGACAACGTTCCCGTCCTCCTCCTCCCGCGCGTGCCCGCCTCCTCGTCCCTGTGCCCGCAGGCGCCGAGGCCACTTCCTCTGCTCGATCCTGTGGGAATCACAAGCAGCTCATCCCCGTTGCTTCGATATCCAGCGAGCACCAGGACCTGCCCCGGCCCGACGGCTTGCGCCTCCCTCCGCGTCCTCCCCATCCCGCCACTACCGCGTCCGGCATCCTCGTCTTCGCGCCGCCGCCTCTGTTGTTCCGCTCGACTGCTGCCTCCAGTCGCTGGTGAGTAGCAGCCAGCGTCGTCCCTCCTGCCTTGCTTTTTCTCCCCCCATGCTTCTCCTTTCTCCAACTCAGTGTCTCTCTCTGCTTCACAGGAATACCGATGCCCCGAACCAGCACCATGGAGATGCCACCATCGCCTCCTCCACTGGATCTCCTTCACTCCGCCACCCAGCTACCGGATCCGCCCGTTCCGACCGGTTCCCGCCCGGTGCCGCGCCGAACCCATGCCTCCTCCACTGCCGTTCTTCTTCAGCGAGATGCAGCAGCGCTGCATTGAGCGCATGACCACCACGCGCGTGGGTCACCAGCTAGGCTCCAGATCAGGCCCAGCGCGCCTCCTCCCCACTGACTTGGGCTTGGCCCATGGTGAGGCACCCCGCGCCCCTCCTTTTTTTTCTTTCCCTCCTGTTGGGCTAGGCTGCCAGTTTCGGCCTGTATAGTTTTTTTAGGCTGTGTGAATTTTTGTAATTATCCAGTGTAAAACAGTTTTACAAAAAAGCCCTTGTTGATCATGCATTTAATAATTCCACAACCGTGCATCGGATTGAAATGTTTTATATATGAAAGTTTCTTAGAATTTTGTGTAGGATAATAATATCCAACTTTCTTGCATGTTTGAAATGCTTAAAATGATGTTTGCTTATATTTGCCTATTGCCATGTTAAAATGATTTAATTCATAACTAAATAACCGTAGCTCCGTGTTTAACAAACTTTATATGTAAATGGGGTAGAAAATTGCCTAATTTAACTTGGTGACATTGCTTTGCATGTTTAACAACTATAAAATATGGTTTAGGGCAGAACAGTACTGTAACGCCCTCAATGCGGATATATCTCCCACGTGTCGAAGCATGACTTAGAGGCATAACCGCATTGAAAACAATGTCGCAAGTGAGGTAATCTTCACACAACCCATGTAATACATAAGGGAAAGAGATACATAGTTGGCTTACAATCGCCACTTCACACAATTACATGAATAAAGCATTACATCAGCCAAATACAATCAAGGTCCGACTATGGAACCAAAATAAAAGAAGACTACCCCAAAAGCTACACAGATCCCTGATCGTCCCCAACTGGGCTCCACTGCTGATCAACTAGAAAGAAATAACACAAAGAACGAGATCTTCATCGAGCTCCTCCTGAGCTTGGTTGCGTCACCTGCTTGGCAACATCGGCACCTGCAAACTGGTTTTGGAAGTATCTGTGAGTCACGGGGACTCAGAAATCTCACACCCTCGCGATCAAGACTATTTAAGCTTATAGGTAGGGTAAAGATATGAGGTGGAGCTATAACAAGTGACTAGCATTTATGGTGGCTAACATACGCAAATGAGAGCGAGAAGAGAAGGCAAAAGCATGGCCGAAGAACTATGATCAAGAAGTGATCCTAGAACAACCTACGTCAAGCATAACTCCAACACCGTGTTCACTTCCCGGACCCCGCCGAGAAGAGACCATCACGGTAACATACACGGTTGATGTATTTTAATTAAGGTCAACTTCAGGTTTTCTACAACCGGACGTTAACAAATTAACATCTGCCCATAACCGCGGGCACGGCTTTCGAAAGTTCAAATCCCTGCAGGGGAGTCCCAACTTAGCCCATGACAAGCTCTCATGGTCAACGAAGGATATACCTTCTCCCGAGACATTCCGATCAGACTCGATATCCCGGTTCTACAAGACAGCTTCGACAAGTTAAAACAAATCTAGCAACACCGCCCGAATGTGCCGACAAATCCCGATAGGAGCTGCACATATCTCGTTCTCAGGGCACACTCAAATTATCCAAACTTCCGGTAGGCCAGCCCAGAGTTGCCCTTGGTGGCCACCGGCGGCTGACGAGGTGGACCAACAATCAGAGGAGCACTGGCCCGGGGGGGTTTAAATAAGATGACCCTTGAGTCCGCGGAACCCAAGGAAAAAAGAGGCTAGGTGGCGAATGGTAAAACCAATGTTGGGCATTGCCGGAAGAGTATTATTCAAGGCGAACTGTCAAGGGGTTCCCATTATAGCCCAACCGCGTAAGGAACGCAAAATCCAGGAACATAACACCGATATGACGGAAACTAGGGCGGCAAGAGTGGAACAAAACACTAGGCACAAGGCCGAGCCTTCCACCCTTTACCAAGTATATAGATGCATTAATTAAATAAGAGATATTGTGATATCCCAACAAGTAAACATGTTCCAACAAGGAACAACATCTCCATGTTCCAACAAGGAACAAACTTCATCTTCACCTGCAACTAACAACGCTATAAGAGGTGCTGAGCAGAGCGGTGACATAGCCAATCAACGGTTTGCTAGGACATGGTGGGTTAGAGGTTTGACATGGCAATTTGGGAGGCATGATAAGCAAGTGGTAGGCATCGTAGCATAGGCATAGCAAAAGAGCGAGCATCTAGCAAGCAAGCATAGAAGTGATTTCAAGGGTATGATCATCTTGCCTGAAATCCCGCAAGGAAGAAGAACGAGTCCATGAAGAAGAAAAACGGACGTAGACGAACGGGTCCTCACAAACGCGACGTGATCGGAACCAACCCGAAGAAGCAAACACCGGAAAGAAGCACACAACATAGTAAACAACCAACACATGAACATGGTATGATGCACAATCAAGTATGATGCATGTCCGGTTTAATGAAGCATGACATGGCAAAGGTGCACAAACAATCCTACAAATTAAGTGGAGCTCATTATGCAACTGAGTTGCATATTGAAGAAAACACAACATGACTTATTTAGTTCTCTCTCGTTTATGTACCCAACAAGATTAAATGTTGTTAGCATGGCAAGAGGGTGAAGCAAATGAAAACTACCTAACTAGGCAAGTTTAAATGAGGCCGGAACAACCAACAACAAGTCCGGAAAAATCCTCATATGCATATTTTAGGTTTGGTACTGATCTGCCCTAAACACAATTTTAGAGTTGGTAAACATGCAAAGTAAGGCCACCATGTTAAACTAGGCATTTTTCCACCCCATTTACACATAAAGTTTATTAAAATCCGAGTTACGGTTATTTAGTTATGAATTAAATCATTTTTAACATGGCATAGAAGCAAATTAATGCAAACAGCAGTTTAAACATTCTAAACATGCATGAAAATGGCATAATGTGAAACTAGATGAAATTCTAAGCATTTTACATATATAGTTTGTTTAAATCCAAAGCATGGTTATTTAAATATGAGCAATGCAAGATGATGGCATTTTAGTAAATAAGAATGCATTGGAAAATACTAAAATACACAGACTGGAAAAAAATATATGCACGGGCCCGAAGCATTACTGTGCCGCGGCCCAGATGAGGATTCGGCCCATGTGGCTGTAGTGTGTGCAAAAGAAATAAAAGAACAGAGCAAAAACAGGGGCTCGTGGGCATCGAACCCCAGACACCTTTGATGGATACTGGCTGCGCTAGCCATTGGGCTAGATATGTGTTCCTGATGCAAATAGAGATTGACAAAACATAACACATGTGCGCATCGCGACCAGTGCCAAAACTGAAGCATGCGCACAGGGACTTGCCGGCGACGGGAGCCAGCAACAACCCTTGTTGTGGTTGTAGAGGGCCGGCGGGGGTGCAGAAACGTGTCAGGGTGCGTGTGGTGGAGCAACGACGCGAGGTTGTGGGTATGGATGCGCAAGGCGTGGACGAGCAGCTGCCGCTCGCCTGGGTTGTGTGCGTGCAGAAGCAGAGAAAAAAATAGAGGGGGGGTAGCGCTGGGGACATAGGACGGCGGAGGAGCTCGTCGAAGATGTTCCGGCAACCAAAACACGCGGCGGAGGTTGCGGATGGAAGCTAGGCAACGGGGCGAACCCATTCATACCCAGCACACAATAGGAAGTGAGCGAATTCCTCGTCGACGACGGGGTTCCGCGGTGGGGCATGTGAGCTCAACGGAGATGGACGAAACAAGGCGCAAACAAAGGGGAGAAGCTGATGGGGAGGTGTGGACGCTCATGTAGGGTTGGATGGTGGAGTCGATCGAGCTGGGGACGACGGGCGGCGACAAATTCCGACGGCGATGTCCCAGACCCGAGGAAGAAGGAGATGAATGCGACAGCGTCTTGGCGTTCCACGGCAATGAAGATGACGTCGGGGAGGAAGCGTCGGAGTCCTTGTGGTAACGAGCGAGGGTGAGGAAGATGACGATGGAGGAGGCCTCGTAAACGACGCAGAGGCGCTCTTCGTGGAGGTGTTCGGCTTCGTGTAGAAGAGGAAGCAGGGATGATCACATCGTGGAGGGAGTCGATCGCATCCGCCCTGGTCCCTCCTGGCTCCTGGCCTTGAAGAAGACGAAGAATACGACGCGGACGAGTCGACCTGGAGCGAAGAAGAAGACGGAGGATGGCTATGGCCGCAGTGGAGCCATGGGAATGCGTCAGGTGCTCTCTGGTTTCTGCCTCTTGAAGAAGAAGGAGGAGCAGGAGAAGGGAAAGGATGGCGGCGGCAAGAGGGAAACCCTAGGGGGGCGCGGGATGCTGGCTTTATAGGAGGGGCGCGACGTGAGCTCAGCCACGGTGGCCATGTGCTCCCCCCGGTTTTCACCGTGAGAGACAGAGAGGGAGGAAGAAGAAAAGGAGGGAGACGGGTCGCTGGCAGGTGGGGTCGGCTGGTGATCGACTGGCCATGGGGAAAATTTTACCAGGGAGGTGATCGGTGGGCTGCGGGGCTGGGCTAGATGGGCCGCGGCTCGGCTGGAGCAGCGCTGCTTCTGCTGGGCTGCTCAGTTGCTACTACTGCTTCCCTTCTTCTCTTTTCTTCAGACAGAAAACAAGACAGAAAAGCACAAGTATAATGGAGAGGGTTGAGAGAGATATGAGAATATCCCCGGAGTCGAGAATATGTGCAGGATTTGAATAAATTGACTTGGCAATTTTTTAACAGGTAGAAAAATAATTCGAGTTTGAATTAAATTCAAACTTGAGCCATTTTTGAACCCAACCAAAACAACTCCAAAATGAATGAAATTTTACAGAGAGGTAAAAGGCATGGAGTATGATCATCAGGAAATAAATGTACATTAATGGAGGGGGGAAATATGTCACTTGCAAAAACATGAAGGGAGAAGGAAGGGAGAGATGATGATACATGGGCATGGCTTGAGAGAGGGATAGCAAGGGCTGATGCACACACAACATGAAAGTAACATGTAACATAAGGATGAGTGTAATGCATATGATGCTCATGGCAACAACATGAATGACCAAAGCAATATGACAAGAGACAGGCATGGCAAAACAAACAAGGATGGCATAATGCAATAATAAACGATGAACATGATGCAAGAAGTAAAATATGACAAGGCACTCAACAAACATGCAACAACAATGATGATCATGATGCAACATAAAATAAAACAAACATCACAAGCACGCAAGCATGGACATAACACAACAATAATGGAGGTCTTGGTCTTGGGGCATCACAACACACCACCACTACGAGAGGATCTCGTCCCGAGATCTAGGATGGCACCGGAGGGAAAACGGAAGAGGAAGAGGAGAGGTAAAACTAATTGCTTCTTTGACAAACGCGTGAAACCAAAGAACCTTGAAAAGGTTTAGCCATTTCGAGAAAAGAATACAACGGAGATGAATGAAGTTGAAAACACTCCGTTAGAAAAGAGGAACAAGGAAGAACAACTTTGGACAGCACTCCGATTGAAAATAAAAAGAATTGAATAAGAACTTGACAAACCGAGATGAGGAGTGAAAAGAGCAACATCACTAGACCTCCGGGAGAAAGAATAGAATATAGATAATTGAGATAAAAGAATGTAGAAGAAAATGCCAACTTCTGCTACAAAAGAGCTTGAAAAGGTATCCTTAGGAGAAGGGTCGAACAGAGTTGTTGTAAAAACCAACAACGAAAAGAGTAAGCTTGTAGTGGGCTTATGGAGAACATCTCAAAGCTGAGGTGAAATTCTGCCACTAACGGAAAAACAATAGATTGGCTTGATATGAACAAGGAGGTGAGAAAATATTTCACCGAGAGGATAAAAGAAGAACTTGGGTCAATTATAAGCTCCATAAATAGCAAGAATCCTTAGGGAAAGCTTTAGGTGAAATATAACCCAAGATAACTCCAATGAAGAGATTGGTGGATTTAAAATACCTCATTCTTAACAACATGTGAATCATGAAACATGAACTCAAGTTATCAAGAATGACATAATACCACCTCCAATGATACGGAAGAAAGAATTGCACTCTGGATTGCAAGAAGAAGAAAGCTTGAACTCCTTTGAAAATAAATTTGATGAACGTTTCAAGAACGAATTAAGTCCTTGATGAACTATCATGTAGAACCTCCATGAAGAACTCCGGTAACGAAAAGAAAGAGAAGTTAAAAGCACAAGGTGAATCCTTGTAATGATTTAGATGGATCTCCGTGGTGATATAATTGCGAGAGGTAGGAACTCCGGGAAAATAGAAGATGAAACAATTGAGATCAAAAAATTTGATGAACCTCCGGAATAAGGAATTAATCACTTGATGAAGCAAGAATAAGGATTACGTTATGCGTATCCATCACCAATTTAAATTGATGAAAATCAACAGATTTGGCATATTACTTATTCTCGTAGAAAAGATTAAGATAGATATCGCGCCAACTTGAGAATGCCTTCAACGAAACACCGGTGGAATCGAAACAACGAATGAATTGATAAGATAATGAAAGAAGAGGAATCTTGCACGAACCACCGTAAGAATTAAAATGACCGAAAGGAAGATAAAGGAACACCGGTTAGAATTATGAAATGAACGAGGATACTTGAGAGAATTTAGATACAAGTGAACGAAGAGATTCCGAGATGATTAGAGAACACTTGAATGAAGCACCAATAAGATTTGGAGAACGATAACTGAAAACTGGGAATGAATAATTATGAGAAGATGGGCTCCGGAGAATCAAACTGAAAATACTCTGAATTACTCCGGATGGGTGAAAAGAATTCTGACAATCGAAAACAATTATGAGAGGATGGCCTTGAACTAGAACCACAAATCTTGAAGAGAATGGAGCAAGATTGAAAGAAAATTCTTCTTCGGTCTTCATAATCTGAGAATTACGATGAGAAACACCACCGTGAATTGTTGAGATACTCCAAAATGATAAATAGAAAGGTTGAACCAACGATGAAAAGAATTTGAAAGATCTTGTAGAAAACCATTTGACTGATGATAACTCATTCTTACGTCAAACTTGGAAAAGAATTTGAGAGTAACGCCGGGAAAATAAAAAGAGTCAGGTAAGATCCTGGGGGAAAAAACCTGTGGGTTAGGGCCCACTCAAAAGGTACACCGTAGAATGATTGCTTGAAAAGAGAGATTGCACCGGTTGAATTAAATGGCTTGAATGAGATAATATCCTCGAAAGAGCTGGAACGAAAGCAGAGTGGAAACACAAATCTTCGAGATATCTTGAGCACTCCGGAACATATGAATAGCAAGCGGGGAATGATTATGAGGTGCACCGGCATAAGAAAAGCATTGGGCAAAAAGAAAAGACTATGCTCAATACCAAAGCTTGAATTGAATCCACCGGAGAAGAAAAGAATGAAGAATAATAAGCTCGTGGAGCATCTTCATGAGAACCACCGGGTAAGAACATTGACAGAAAAGAATGGCAATACTTCGCATCAATAAGATGGATACTTGATTAAGATATCTGAGTCCTTGAAGAAAAAGGGTGGGTGGGTGGGAAAACAAAGGCAACTTGGGACGAATGAAACAAATACCGTTGAGAAGAACTGATAATTGATCTTGCGGATGTTGAAATGATCGGATCCACTTGAAGAGAAGCACACTGGTTAAAAAGGGTTGACAAAACAATCTTGATGATCAAGAAGGATTGGTATTCACATCGGAGTATGAGAACACCATTTGGGGAAGGTATGGAATCAACATTTGACTTCGAAGCAACTCGAATACCACAACTCAAAACAAAACAAAAGATTGGCTCGCAGAATAAGTCAGAACAAACATATGATAGAGATTTCATCCGAAGTTTTCGTCGTGGGGCCTACACGGGCTCGATCGTACAACACCATCATGTAGAAGGCAGTGCACATGACATACGAAGCGTCCCCGAGTCGGCATAGCCAAGGACTCTTTAAGACACAATGAGACCACTGTAAAACCGATCGTGAATAGGAGGACCACTAGACGTCGAACCCAAATTTCATATCATACATCTATCGGAAAGATATCCTAAGAGCTACTTGATTTCCCACTTATAAACTCCCGAAATTTTCCCAGTTATGCAATCAGGTGTTGGGGATACAGGGGAAGCATAATATCTCACCCAAAACTAGCAAATCCTACATCCAGCTGTATCCATCCTTCAACACATAACCAAGAAACCTTCGGAAATTGTCTACCCCAACCTTCGAAAAGCATCCGCTATACAAGTTATGGCAATACTCCCGAACTCCCGCCCCAGTACTGGGTGGCGTCGAGGTTATCTCACCAACAACTGCATAAAAGAGATTTTCGATGTCGGTGAAACTAATCTCAGGTATTCCAGAACTGCAATGATATACTTGTGACGACAACACCTCGGAGCTCAACTGCCCGAGACACTGCCACAACCCCTAAATGATAGGAGGCACCAAGAACAATGTTCTTGTCACAAATCGATCGGAACGATTCCAAGATACCCGCGTGATCCTAATTTTGTTGTGAAATTTGAGAAGAGAAGAGTCATAACTCTACGTCAGGATGCCTTACTAGAGCGATGAAGGGACTGGGAGTAAAAATAATTCCTAAACTCTCCGATATATAATTCCTAAATGACTCAAAACATTTTTTTCTAGACTCAACTCATCAGCTAATTCGATCAAGCAGGGGGGCTCCTAAGGTCGGGGAAGGCTTTGATACCAACTTGTAACGCCCTCGATGCGGCTATATCTCCCACGTGTCGAAGCACGACTTAGAGGCATAACCGCATTGAAAACAATGTCGCAAGTGAGGTAATCTTCACACAACCCATGTAATACATAAGGGAAAGAGATACATAGTTGGCTTAAAATCGCCACTTCACACAATTACATGAATAAAGCATTACATCATCCAAATACAATCCAGGTCCGACTACGGAACCAAAATAAAAGAAGACTACCCCAAAAGCTACACAGATCCCCGATCGTCCCCAATTGGGCTCCACTGCTGATCAACTAGAAAGAAACAACACAAAGGACGAGATCTTCATAGAGCTCCTCCTAAGCTTGGTTGCATCACCTGCTCGGCAACATCGGCACCTGCAAACTGGTTTTGGAAGTATCTGTGAGTCACTGGGACTCAGCAATCTCACACCCTCGGGATCAAGACTATTTAAGCTTATAGGTAGGGTAAAGATATGAGGTGGAGCTGCAGCAAGCGACTAGCATTTATGGTGGCTAACATACGCAAATGAGAGCGAGAAGAGAAGGCAAAAGCACGGTCGAAGAACTATGATCAAGAAGTGATCCTAGAACAACCTACGTCAAGCATAACTCCAACACCATGTTCACTTCCCGGACCCCGCCGAGAAGAGACCATCACGGTAACACACACGGTTGATGTATTTTAATTAAGGTCAACTTTAGGTTTTCTACAACCGGACGTTAACAAATTCCCATCTGCCCATAACCGCGGGCACGGCTTTCGAAAGTTCAAATCCCTGCAGGGGAGTCCCAACTTAGCCCATGACAAGCTCTCACGGTCAACAAAGGATATACCTTCTCCCGAGACATTCCGATCAGACTCGGTATCCCGGTTCGACAAGACAACTTCGACAAGTTAAAACAAATCCAGCAACACCGCCCGAATGTGCCGACAAATCCCGATAGGAGTTGCACATATCTCGTTCTCGGGGCACACTCAGATTGTCCAAACTTCCGGTAGGCCAGCCCAAAGTAGCCCCTGGTGGCCATCGGCGGCTGACGAGGTGGACCAACACTCAGAGGAGCACTGGCCCAAGGGGGTTTAAATAAGATGACTCTTGAGTCCGCGGAACCCAAGGGAAAAAGAGGCTAAGTGGCGAATGGTAAAACCAATGTTGGGCATTGCTAGAAGAGTTTTATTCAAGGCGAACTGTCAAGGGGTTCCCATTATAGCCCAACCGCGTAAGGAACGCAAAATCCGGGAACATAACACCGATATGATGGAAACTAGGGCGGCAAGAGTGGAACAAAACACTAGGCAAAAGGCCGAGCCTTCCACCCTTTACCAAGTATATAGATGCATTAATTAAATAAGAGATAGTGTAATATCCCAACAAGTAAACATGTTCCAACAAGGAACAACATCTCCATGTTCCAACAAGGAACAAACTTCATCTTCACCTGCAACTAACAACGCTATAAGAGGTGCTGAGCAGAGCGGTAACATAGCCAATCAACGGTTTGCTAGGACATGGTGGGTTAGAGGTTTGACATGGCAATTTGGGAGGCATGATAAGCAAGTGGTAGGCATCGTAGCATAGGCATAGCAAAAGAGCGAGCATCTAGCAAGAAAAGATAGAAGTGATTTCGAGGGTATGATCATCTTGCCTGAAATCCCGCAAGGAAGAAGAACGAGTCCATGAAGAAGACAAACGGACGTAGACGAACGGGTCCTCACAAACGCAACGTGATCGAAACCAACCCGAAGAAGCAAACACCGGAAAGAAGCACACAACATAGTAAACAACAAACACATGAACATGGTATGATGCACAATCAAGTATGATGCATGTCCGGTTTAATGAAGCATGGCATGGCAAAGGTGCACAAACAATCCTACAAATTAAGTGGAGCTCATTATGCAACTGAGTTGCATATTGAAGAAAACACCACATGACTTATTTAGTTCTCTCTCGTTTATGTACCCAACAAGATTAAATGTTGTTAGCATGGCAAGAGGGTGAAGCAAATGAAAACTACCTAACTAGGCAAGTTTAAATGAGGCCGGAACAACAAACAACAAGTCCGGAAAAATCCTCATATGCATATTTTAGGTTAGGTACTGATCTGCCCTAAACACAATTTTAGAGTTGTTAAACATGCAAAGTAAGGCCACCATGTTAAACTAGGCATTTTTCCACCCCATTTACACATAAAGTTTATTAAAATCCGAGTTACGGTTATTTAGTTATGAATTAAATCATTTTTAACATGGCATAGAAGCAAATTAATGCAAACAGCAGTTTAAACATTCTAAACATGCATGAAAATGGCATAATGTGAAACTAGATGAAATTCTAAGCATTTTACATATATAGTTTGTTTAAATCCAAAGCATGGTTATTTAAATATGAGCAATGCAAGATGATGGCATTTTAGTAAATAAGAATGCATTGGAAAATGCTAAAATACACAGACTGGAAAAAAAATATGCACGGGCCCGAAGCATTACTGTGCCGCGTCCCAGATGAGGATTCGGCCCATGTGGCTGTAGTGTGTGCAAAAGAAATAAAAGAACAGAGCAAAAATAGGGGCTCCTGGGAATCGAACCCCAAACACCTTGGATGGATACTGGCTCCGCTAGCCATTGGGCTAGATATGTGTTCCTGATGCAAATAGAGATTCACAAAACATAACACATGTGCGCATCGCGACCAGTGCCAAAACTGAAGCATGCGCACAGGGACTTGTCGGCGACGGGAGCCAGTAACAACCCTTGATGTGGTTGTAGAGGGCCGGCAGGGGTGCAGAAACGTGCCAGGGTGCGTGTGGTGGAGCAACGACGCGAGGTTGTGGGTATGGATGCGCAAGGCATGGACGAGCAGCTGCCACTCGCCTGGGTTGTGTGCGTGCAGAAGCAGAGAAAAAACAGAGGGGGGGTAGCGCTGGGGACATAGGATGGCGGAGGAGCTCGTCGAAGCTGTTCCGGCAACCAAAACACGCGACGGAGGGCGCGGATGGAAGCTAGGCAACGGGGCGAACCCATTCATACCCAGCACGCAACAGGAAGTGAGCGAATTCCTCGTCGACGACGGGGTTCCGCGATGGGGCACGTGAGCTCAACGGAGATGGACGAAACTGGGCGCAAACAAAGGGGAGAAGCTGATGGGGAGGTGTGGACGCTCATGTAGGGTTGGATGGTGGAGTCGATCGAGCTGGGGACGACGGGCGGCGACAAATTCTGACGGCGATGTCCCAGACCCGAGGAAGAAGGAGATGAATGCGACATCGTCTTGGCATTCCACGGCAATGAAGATGACGTCGGGGAGGAAGCGTTGGAGTCCTTGTGGTAACGAGCGAGGGTGAGGAAGATGACGATGGAGGAGGCCTCGCAAACGACGCAGAGGCGCTGTTCGTGGAGGTGTTCGGCTTCGTGTAGAAGAGGAAGCAGGGATGATGACGTCGTGGAGGGAGTCGATCGCATCCGCCCTGGTCCCTCCTGGCTCCTGGCCTTGAAGAAGACGAAGAATATGACGCGGACGAGTCGACCTGGAGCGAAGAAGAAGACGGAGGATGGCTATGGCCGCAGTGGAGCCATGGGAATGCGTCAGGAGCTCTCTGGTTTCTACCTATTGAAGAAGAAGGAGGAGCAGGAGAAGGGAAAGGATGGCGGCGACAAGAGGGAAACCCTAGGGGGCGCGGGATGCTGGCTTTATAGGAGGGGTGCAACGTGAGCTCAGCCACGGTGGCCATGTGCTCCCCCCAGTTTTCACCGTGAGAGACAGAGAGGGAGGAAGAAGAAAAGGAGGGAGACGGGTCGCTGGCAGGTGGGGTCAGCGGGTGATCGACTGGCCATGGGGAAAATTTTACCAGGGAGGTGATCGGTGGGCTGCTGGGCTGGGCTAGATGGGCCGCGGCTCGGCTGGAGCAGCGCTGCTTCTGCTGGGCTGCTCAGTTGCTACTGCTGCTTCCCTTCTTCTCTTTTCTTCAGACAGAAAACAAGACAGAAAAGCACAGGTATAATGGAGAGGGTTGAGAGAGATATGAGAATATCCCTGGAGTCCAGAATATGTGCAGGATTTGAATAAATTGACTTGGCAATTTTTAAACAGGTAGAAAAATAATTCGAGTTTGAATTAAATTCAAACTTGAGCCATTTTTGAACCCAACCAAAACAACTCCAAAATGAATGAAATTTTACAGAGAGGTATAAGGCATGGAGTATGATCATCGGGAAATAAATGGACATTAATGGAGGGGGGAAATATGTCACTTGCAAAAACATGAAGGGAGAAGGAAGGGAGAGATGATGATACATGGGCATGGCTTGAGAGAGGGATAGCAAGGGCTGATGCACACACAACATGAAAATAACATGTAACATAAGGATGAGTGTAATGCATATGATGCTCATGGCAACAACATGAATGACCAAAGCAATATGACAAGAGACAGGCATGGCAAAACAAACAAGGATTGCATAATGCAATAATAAACGATGAACATGATGCAAGAAGTAAAATATGACAAGGCACTCAACAAACATGCAACAACAATGATGATCATGATGCAACATAAAATAAAACAAACGTCACAAGCACGCAAGCATGGTCATAACACAACAATAATGGAGGTCTTGGTCTTGGGGCATCACAAGTACCAAAACCTAAAATATGCACATGAGGAGTTTCCGGACTTGTTGTTTGCTGTTCCGGCCTCATTTAAACTTGCCTAGTTAGGTAGTTTTATTATGCCTCACCCTCTTGCCATGTTAATCAACATTTAATCTTGTTGGGTACATAAACGAGAGAGAACTAAATAAGTCATGTGGTGTTTTCTTCAATATGCAACTCTGTTGCATATTGAGCTCCACTCAATTTGTAGTGTTGTTTGTTGCATTTTGCCATGCCATGCCTCATTAAACCGGATATGCATCATACTTGGTTGTGCACCATGCCATGTTCTTGTGTTGGTTGTTTACTATGTTGTGTGCTTCTTTCCAGTTTTGCTTCTTCGGGTTGGTTCCAATAACGCCGCATTTGTGAGGATCTGTTCGTCTTCGTCCATTTGTCTTCTTCATGGACTCGTTCTTCTTCCTTGCGGGATCTCAGGCAAGATGACCATACCCTCAAAATCACTTCTATCTTTGCTTACTAGTTGCTCGCTCTATTGCTATGCCACGATACCTACCACTTGCTATATCATGCCTCCCATATTGCCATGTCAAGCCTCTAACCCACCTTTCCTAGCAAACCGTTGTTTGGCTATGTTACTGCTTTGCTCAGCCCCTCTTATAGCGTTGTTAGTTGCAGGTGAAATTGGAGTTTGTTCCATTTTTGGAACATGGATATGTTGGGGTATCACAATGTCTCTTATTTAATTAATGCATCTATATACTTGGTAAAGGGTGGAAGGCTCGGCCTTATGCGTGGTGTTTTGTTCCACTCTTGCCGCCCTAGTTTCCGTCATACCGGTGTTATGTTCCTTGATTTTGTGTTCCTTACATGGTTGGGTGTTATGGGGACCCCTTGACAGTTCGCTTTGAATAAAACTCCTCCAGCAAGGCCCAACCTTGGTTTTACCATTTGCCTCACCACCACCTACTTTTCCCTTGGGAGTCGCTCTCTCGAGGGTCATATTTATTTCAAGCCCCCCGGGCCAGTGCTTGTCTAAGTGTTGGTCCGAACTAGAGTCGTTTGCAGCGCCACCTCGGGGAAACTTGAGGGTTGGTTTTAGTTGTACAGAGCGCTCATCCTGTGTTGCCCTAAGAACGAGATATGTGCAGCTCCTATCGGGATGTCGGCGCATCGGGCGGTCTTGCCGGTCTTGTTTTACCATTATCGAAATGTCTTGTAACCGGGATTCCGAGTCTGATCGGCTCTTCCTGGGAGAAGGAATATCCTTCGTTGACTGTGAGAGCTTGTGATGGCCTAAGTTGGTACACCCCTGCAGGGTTTTGAACTTTCGAAAGCCATGCCCGCGGTTATGGGCAGATGGGAATTTGTTAATGTCCGATTGTAGAGAACTTGAAACTTACTTAATTAAAATGCATCAACCGCGTCTGTAGCCGTCATGGTCTCTTCTCGGCGGAGTCCAGGAAGTGAACACGGTTCTTGTGTTATGCTTGAACGTAAGTAGTTTCAGGATCACTTCTTGATCACTTCTAGTTCACGACCGTGCTTTGCTTCTCTTCTCGCTCTTATTTTGCGTAAGTTAGCCACCATATATGCTAGTGCTTGCTGCAGCTCCACCTCATTACCCTATCCTACCCATAAGCTTAAATAGTCTTGATCTCGCGGGTGTGAGATTGCTGAGTCCTCGTGACTCACACATACTTCCAAACAGTTGCAGGTGCCGATGATACCAGTGCAGATGATGCAACCCAGCTCAAGTGGGAGCTCGATGAAGACCTTTTCATTGTTGTGTTTCGTTTCCTTTTGCTCAGTAGTGGAGCCCAGTTGGGGCGATCGGGGATCTAGCATTAGGGGTGGTCTTCTTTTATTTTGGTTCCATAGTCGGACATTGATTCTATTCTGGATGATGTAATGCTATATTTATGTATTGTGTAAAGTGGCGATTGTAAGCCAACTCTTTATCCCTTTCTTATTCAGTACATGGGATCTATAAAGACTACCCCTCTTGCGACATGCCTACTATGCGATTATGCCTCTAAGTCGTGCTCCGACACGTGGGAGATATAGACGCGTCGTGGGTGTTACAATTATGTTGTGGTGTTCTGGGTAGCGTGAGTTGCGAAACTATTCCGCATTCTTTCAGATGAAGACCAAACTCGTAACTCAAATTTTCTCCTCCACGATCAGATCACAGAAACTTTATTTTCTTGTTACGATGATTTTCCACTTCACTCCAAAATTCTTTGAACTTTTCAAATGTTTCAGACTTATGTTTCATTAAGTAGATATACCCATATTTGCTCAAATCATCTGTGAAGGTGAGAAAATAACGATATCCGCCGCGAGCTTCAATGTTCATTGGACCACATACATCAGTATGTATGACTTCCAATAACTTTGTTGCTCGCTCCATTGTTCCGGACAAAGTAGTTTTATTCATCTTGCCCATGAGGCATGGTTCGCAAGTACCAAGGTATTCATAATCAAGTGATTCCAGAAGTCCATCAGAATGGAGTTTCTGCATGCGCTTTACACCAATATGACCCAAACGGCAGTGCCACAAATAAGTTGCACTATCATTATCAACTCTGCATCTTTTGGCTTTAATACTATGAACATGTGCATCACTACTATCAAGATTTGGTAAAAATAGACCACTCATCAAGGGTGCATGACCATAAAAGATATTACTCATATAAATAGAACGACCATTATTCTCTGATTTAAATGAATAACAGTCTCGCATCAAACAAGATCCAGATATAATGTTCATGCTCAACGCTGGCACCAAATAACAATTATTTAGGTCTAAAACTAATCTCGAAGGTAGATGTAAAGGTAGCGTGCCGACGGCGATCACATCGACTTTGGAACCATTTCCCACGCGCATTGTCACCTCGTCCTTAGCCAATGTTCACTTAATCTGTAGCCCATGTTTTGAGTTGCAAATGTTAGCAAATGAACCAGTATCAAATACCCAGGCACTACTGCGAGCATTAGTAATGTACACATCAATAACATGTATATCAAATATACCTTTTACTTTGCCATCCTTCTTCTCCGCCAAATAGTTGGGGAAGTTCCGCTTCCAGTGACCAGTTCCTTTGCAGTAGAAGCACTCAGTCTCAGGCTTAGGTCCGGACTTGGGTTTCTTCATTTGAGAAGCAACTGGTTTGATGTTCTTCTTGAAGTTCCCTTTCTTCCCTTTACCCTTTTTCTTGAAACTGGTGGTCTTGTTGACCATCAACACTTGATGCTCCTTCTTGATTTCTACCTCCCTGGCCTTTAGCATTGCAAAGAGCTCATGAATCGTCTTATCCATCCCTTGCATATTATAGTTCATCACGAAGCTCTTGTAGCTTGGTGGCAGTGATTGAAGAACTATGTCAATGACACTATCATCAGGAAGATTAACTCCCAGCTGAGTCAAGTGGTTGTGGTACCCAGCCATTTTGAGTATATGTTCGTTGACATAACTATTCTCCTCCATCTTGCAGTTGTAGAACTTATTGGAGACTTCATATCTCTCAATCCGATCATTTGCTTGAAATGTTAACTTCAACTCATGGAACATCTCATATGCTCCATGATGTTCAAAACGTCGTTGAAGTCTCGGTTCTAAGCCGTAAAGCATGGCACACTGAACTATTGAGTAGTCATCAGCTTTGCTCTGCCAGACATTCATAACATCTGGCGTTTCTCCTGCAGCAGGTTTGGCACCCAGCGGTGCTTCCAGGACGTAATTCTTCTGTCCATCAATGAGGATAATTCTCAAGTTACGGACCGAGTCCATGTAGTTTCTACCATCATCTTTCAACTTAGCTTTCTCTAGGAATGCATTAAAATTCAACGGAACAATAGCGTGGGCCATCTATCTACAACAACATAGACATGCAAAATACTATCAGGTACTAAGTTCATGATAAATTAAAGTTCAATTAATCAAATTACTTAAGAACTCCCACTTAGATAGATATCTCTCTAATCATCTAAGTGACCATGTGATCCATATCAACTAAACCATGTCCGATCATCACGTGAAATGGAGTAGTTTTCAATGGTGAACATCACTATGTTGATCATATCTACTATATGATTCATGCTCAACCTTTCGGTCTCAGTGTTCCGAGGCCATATCTGCATATGCTAGGCTCGTCAAGTTTAACCCGAGTATTCTGCGTGTGCAAAACTGGCTTGCACCCATTGTATGTGAACGTAGAGCTTATCACACCCAATCATCACGTGGTGTCTCGGCACAACGAACTGTAGGAACGGTGCATACTCAGGGAGAACACTTATACCTTGAAATTTAGTTCAAGATCATCTTATAATGCTACCGTTGAACTAAGCAAAATAAGATGCATAAAGGATAAACATCACATGCAATCAATATAAGTGATATGATATGGCCATCATCATCTTGTGCCTTTGATCTCCATCTCCAAAGCACCGTAATGATCACCATCGTCACCGGCTTGACACCTTGATCTCCACCAAAGCATCATCGTCATCTCGCCATTGATTCTATGACTATCGCTACCGCTTAGTGATAAAATAAAGCAATTACATGGCGATTGCATTTCATACAATAGAGCGACAACCATATTGCTCTTGCCAGTTGCCGATAACTGTGTTACAAAACATGATCATCTCATACAATACAATTTAGAATCATGTCTTAACCATATCACATCACAACATGCCCTGCGAAAACAAGTTAGACGTCCTCTGCTTTGTTGTTGCAAATTTTACGTGGCTGCTATGGGCTGAGCGAGAACCGTTCTTACCTACGCATCAAAAACCACAACACGGTATAGTGATTGATTTTTGATCTTCAGAAAGAACCCTATTCATTGAATCCGATTCAACTAAAGTTGGAGAAACTGACACCCACCAGCCAACTGTGTGCGAAGCACGTCGGTAGAACCAGTCTCGCGTAAGCGTATGTGTAATGTCGGTTTGGGCTGCTTCATCCAACAATACCGCCGAATCAAGAATCAACTAGTAACGGCAAGCAATATGTATATACCCACGCCCACAACTCCTTTGTGTTCTACTCGTGCATATAACATCTAGGCATAAACCTGGCTCGGATGCCACTGTTGGGGAACGCAGTAATTTCAAAAAAATTTCTACGCACATGCAAGATCATGGTGATGCATAGCATAGAGAGGGGAGAGTGTTGTCTACGTACCCTCGTAAACCGTAAGTGGAAGCGTTATGACAAAGAAGTTGATGTAGTCGTACGTCTTCACGATCGACCGATCCTAGTACCGAAGGTACGACACCTCCGCGATCTGCACACGTTCGGCTCGATGACGTCCCACGAACTCACAATTCAGCAGAGTGTCGAGGGAGAGCTTCGTCAGCACAACGGCGTGATGATGGTGATGATGATGCTACCAGAACAGGGCTTCGCCTAAGCACCGCTACGATATGATTGAGGTTGATTATGGTGGAGGGGGCACCGCACACGGCTAAAAGATCAATGATCAACTTATGTGTCTATGGGGTGCCCCCCTCCCCGCATATAAAGGAGTGGAGGAGGGGGAGGGCCGGCCCTCTACTATGGCGCACCCTGGGGAGTCCTACTCCCGGTGGGAGTAGGATTCCCCCCTTTCCATGTAGTAGGAGTAGAAGAGTAGGAAAGGGAAGAGAGAAGAGAAGGAAGGAGGGGGCACCGCCCCTCCCCCCTAGTCCAATTCGGACTAGGCCTTGGGGGCGCGAGGCCTACCCTAGGCAGCCCCTCCCTCTCTCCCCTAAAGCCCATTAGTGCCCATATACTCCCTGGGGGGGTTCCGGTAACCTCCTGGTACTCCGGTTAATGTCCGAATTCACCCGGAACCATCCCGATGTCCAAACGTAGTCATCCAATATATCGATATTTATGTCTCGACCATTTCGAGACTCCTCGTCATGCCCGTGATCACATCGGGGACTCCGAACAACCTTCGGTTCATCAAAACACATAAACTCATAATATTGATCGTCACCGAATGTTAAGCGTGCGGACTCTACAGGTTCGAGAACTATGTAGACATGACCGAGACATGTCTCCGGTCAATAACCAATAGCGGAACCTGGATGTGCATATTGGCTCCCACATATTCTATGAAGATCTTTATCGGTCAAACCGCATAACGATATACGTTGTTCGCTTTGTCACCGGTATGTTACTTGCCCGAGATTCGATCGTCGATATCTCAATACCTAGTTCAATCTCGTTACCGGCAAGTCTCTTTACTCATTCAGTAATGCTACATCCTGTAACTAACTCATTAGCTACATTGCTTGCAAGGCTTATATTGATGTGCATTACTGAGAGGGCCCAGAGATACATCTTCGACAATCGGAGTGACAAATCCTAATCTCGATCTATGCCAACTCAACAAACAGCATCAGAGACACCTGTAGAGACCTTTATAATCACCCAGTTACATTGTGATGTTTGGTAGCACACAAAGTTTTCCTCTGGTATTCGGGAGTTGCATGATCTCATAGTCATAGGAACATGTATAAGTTATGGAGAAAGCAATAGCAACAAACTAAACGATCATCGTGCTAAGCTAACGGATGGGTCAAGTCAATCACATCATTCTCTAATGTTGTGATCCCTTTAATCAAATGACAACTCATGTCTACGGTTAGTAAACATAACCATCATTGATTCAACGAGCTAGTCAAGTAGAGGCAAACTAGTGACACTTCTGTATGTCTATATATTCACACATGTAATAAGTTTCCGGTTAATACAATTTTAGCATGAATAATAAACATTTATCATGACATAAGGAAATATAAATAACAACTTTATTATTGCCTCTAGGGAATATTTCCTTCATTAGGATGTTCTGTTGGATCGATGCCCTTCACGTATCTTGGTTTTCCCATGGGCACCTCTCGGTCCACTATTTATGATCTGTTTTTTTTCTGAATATTTACTACAGGGTAAAAACCCCATATCCCTTTATTGCATCAAACAAAGAACAAACTGTACATAGGAAGTTTAAAGTTACAAGCCTAACCTAAGAAGGAAAGAAAACTTACAATTACATGAGGGAGTTAACCCAATCAACAAGCCTAAACCTAATGTTATCTTTAAGCCTATGAGACAGCAGAAGGTTATCATGTACAAAGCTACACCTCCAGGCAGCAAAAGTAGCCCTTGTCCCCCTAAATGTTCTCCCGTTTCTCAGAATCAATATATTCCAAGCAGCTGTGAGCATCACTTCAAAGAAGAATGGATGTCCAAATCTCTGCCTTGCTTGAAATATACATTGCTGAATATTTGAGCCATGAGTCCAATCAATTTGCAGATAATTCCACACCCTGCAACTAAAGTTACATTCAAAAAATAGATGAGCTCTATCTTTAAAAACATAGGCATTACAGATGACACATAGATTATCATTTGTAGGGGACCTCCAATTCCTGCAGACCAACATGTCCTTTGTGTTGAGCTTGTCAAAGAAAAGAAGCCAGCCAAAGACTTTAATTTTCATTGTACATCTGCTCTGCCAAAGCCACTTACAGGGTTGAAAAGTTGGTAGGTGTGTATCCATGATGTCATAAAAGCTCTTTGCTATAAATTGTCCAGACTTTCCAGGCCAAATCCAAACATTAGGCAATGAGGGGTCTCTCTGTAGATGGAACAACCATCCTTACAAGGTTTCTAGTTCAGTTGCTGCCTCCTGGGAGATTGGTAGGTGAAACATGGAAAACAAATCTTGATTCTATATGAAGTCCCTGACAGAAACCTTGTCATCCAAAACAAAAGAGAAGAGCCTTGGCAGCCTCAGGTTTAGGGGTCGAGAAGAACCACCCACATGCTAGGCATCAAGCCAGAAAAGAGCAGAATCACCCATATTAACTTGCACTGAAGCAATTGACCTATAATGGTCAGCAAGCTTGAGGATATCCTTCCACCAGAATGAGCCAGTGAGTACTGTTGCATGTGGCACAACTCCATCATAGTAACTATCCCATATCAATTGGACCCATGGTACCTGCTGTTTATTATAAAATTTATGCAAATGTTTGAGAAACAAGCCTTGGTTCTGAATAGTCAGGTTGAGAATGCCTAGGCCTCCCTTATCCTTAGGTCTGCAAACTAAATCCCAGATAGCTAAAGATTGTTTTGGCACATTAGAGCTTCCCCTCCATAGGCATTGCCTGAAAATCCTATCCAACTGCTTGATAATACCTGGTGGAATATGCAAACTACAGAGGAAGTATATGGGCATTGAAGTAACCACTGATGTGAGAAATTGCAATCTTGATCCTTGGTTAAGCATGGCAGAGCTAACAGACAACCTTCTTTCAACACTGTCCACTAGAGGCATGAGATCAATAATTCTAGGTCTTGTGGTACCAAGAGGCAGGCCCAGATATGTGAAAGGCAACTGCTCTAGCTTACATCCTAGAATGGTAGACAACCTCTGTGCCTCAGTTGGCTCAATATTGAGGGGCACCATTGAAGACTTGGAAAAATTTACCTTCAGGCCAGTTGACTGCTGAAAAATATGGAGCATGTTCTTGAGAGCTACCAACTGATCCTCCACTGCAGATACAATTATTATTGTGTCATCTGCATACTGAATAATAGGAAAATCAGGGTCATGTGATGGGATTGGGAGAGTTAGAACTACCCTAGCCAGCATATCATTGACCACTGTTTGGAGGAGATCAGCAGTTATGACAAATAAGAGTGAGGAGAGAGGATCCCCCTGTGTGACCCCATATTTGCATTTGAACTGCTTACCAGGCACACCATTAAGCAGAACAGATGATGATCCAGAGGAAAGAATCTCTTTAATCCAAGCTATCCACTATGCATCAAAACCTTTGTGCTTGAGGATCTGTAAGATAAGTTCATGCTCCATATATAGTGTCAAAAGCTTATGCAAAATCTAGCTTCAAAATGATGGTTGGCCTTCCTGGTTGTTTGCATTGATGTATATACTCAAAAGCCCAAGTCAGACAATCATGTATGGCTCTACTCTTCAAAAACCCATATTGATTCTTGTGGATGCATTGAAGAATGACCTTTTGAAGCCTATTTGCCAAGAGCGTAGTGAGGAATTTTAGACATGTGTTAGTAAGAGAAATTGGTCTGAAATCCTCAGGTCCCTCAGGAGACAACATCTTTGGTATTAAGGTGATGAGGGAGCCATTGATATTCTCCAGAGATAGCCTCCCATCATAAAAGTCATGTATGAGTGTCAGAAAATCCCTCTCAATTATAGACCAACACTTGTTAACAAATAGACCATTAAATCCATCCGGCCCATGAGCTCTATCTGTTGGCAAATCCTTCAAAACAGTGTTAATTTCCTCAGCAGAAAAAGGTTCAGACAAGTTGTGCAGGCCATCCACTGGGTGAATGAGAGTGTGCAGATCAAAGCCCATATCAATTCCTTGGGCCTGGCCCATTCTACTTTTAAATGACGACCAAAGGATTCCCATCATTTGTGAATGATCAGAGACTGGGTCACCACCTGCGAGTGTTAGGCTAGTAGTAGTGTTCCTGCGCAATTGTTCAAAGGCCATGGCATGAAAGAACTTGGAATTCTCCTCCCCAACTTTAATGTAACGGATAGTACACCTCTGCTTCCAATAAATGTAGTGTATTCTAAGCAAGTTCTCATGGTGTAATTTAACAATCTTCCAAAATTTAAATTCAGGCGTGGTGAGAGGCCGTAGCTCTTCTAAGTTATCAAAGTATAAGATTACCTGACAACAATCCATTGTAAGTCGTTTAATGTGCGATAGGTTTTTGCTCTAGGCCTTTAGGGCAGAACGCAGGCGTTTAAACTTGGTTGTCAATACTGCAGAAGTAGTCAGGTCAGCAAACACCGGCTGACTCCAAGAACGCTTGACATAGTCCATAAACCCTGGCATGTCCACCCAGTAATTCTCAAACCTGAAAACCTTGGACTTAGATATGTTTGTGTCGATGGAAACCACACAAGGGACATGATCGGAAGAAGTTTTTGCCAGGGGTAGAACAACTGTATTAGGATAGAAAGAGATCCAATCTGATGTGGTAAAAAACCAATCCAGCTGCTCTAACAGTGGTTGTTCTTGCATGTTGGACCAAGTGAAGCTCCTTCCCTTTAAAGGTAATTCCAACAGACCCAAGTGTCCAATAATCTCATTAAAGAGGAATATATCATTTACATCACCTCCTGGTCTGTTTCTGTTATCAACGGAACGAATGGAACTAAAATCTCCTAAGAGCAACCAATTTTCATCCGTGGGGATATCCAGATGATAAAGCCAACTAACAAAGTTATCCCGAAGAGGACCATCACCGGGTCCATAGACTGACACTAGGGTCCATTTCTCAGCGTTATGGACCGATTGAAAAGAAACCACAATGCCAAAACTCTATATCTGAACCAGGGTCCCTTTAAAGATGGACGAATTCCAAACCACTAGGATGCCACCAGAAGCACCAACTGCCAGAGCAAACACAAAAGTATCAAAGCGCCGAGGACAGAAAGCTCTAATATTTCGAATATCAAAGTCAGCACATTTTATCTCTCACAAACAAACAATTGAGCACTGGCTCTCCTCAATCTTCGCTCTCACATCACGCTGGCAAGCATCAGAATTTAGTCCACAAACATTCCAGCACAGCACACGCCAATTACGATAATTTGAACTATCCATAATAAACTCGCAACATTAAAATAAGGACCGCTAAGCATAACATAGTAGTATCACATACCACAGCCACACATCCCAAAAGAGCATAAAGTTCTACAAGATAAGATAAAATATAGCCACTAACAAAGCAAAAACTATGCCAGGCAAAACCCCTCTGGCGCAGATTATGAGACCTAGGTCTACTCATCATTAGACACTGGATCAGAGGAGGTTTTCTGAGGAGGAGCCGTAAGCTTCTCCAGTGTCAACTGATCTTCAGAAATAATGAGATGAGCACCTACTACCTGTAGTTCAGAGACTGGTGTTGGTGGAGGTATCGCCTGCGCTGGTTCTTCAGATTCATCAAATGCCACCTTGGCCTTCTTGGCCCGCGGGCGCCTCAATTGTAATGCCCCGGGACCGATGCTCGAGAAAACTTCCATATGTTCCGGGTTTCGTTGTGTGTTTTGTTTCGTCTGTTGCATTCATCTTTGTATCGTGTGCATTGCATCATGTCATCATGCCATCATGTCATTTCTTTTTCTTAACTCAACTAAATAAACCGTATGGATCTTCAATCCATTTAAACCGAGGGAATTCATGTGGTGATTCTCTTTATAACATATCCTCCCAATATTAGGGAGCTATATTAAATTTTCCAATAATTTGGATTCACCCATAAACACACTTGCAAAATATCCCAATGCCATTGTTATCTTAATTCTTGGTCTCCAACATTGCCATATATTTTTTTCATCATATTCCGGAGCTCCACCAAAAACCCGAACATTTTTGGCCTCACCGAACCTAGTCCCAATTCAAAACCATTTGAATTATATTCAAATGAATTTGAATTTAATTCCTGCAATCTTGCCACTTCTATTTTTCTGTGGTCATGTTATTTTTTATGAGTCTAGGAAAATTGTCCTCCTGCTCAAACTCTTTTTCCCTAACCCCCTTATTTTTTTCCTCTCTCTATTTTCTTTTCAATTAAAGAAGAAAGAGAGGAGAGGGAGAGCCCAATCCAGCAAGCCCAGCTGACCCCTCCTCTCTACTGGGCCGGCCCCAAGCCCACCTACCGGACCTAACCCTAGCAGCCACTAGGCCCGACCGAGACCACCATCTCCTTCGATCCATCGCGCACCTCTCCCTCTCGTACCCCTTCCACCTAGCGCCGCCAGGGAGAGCGCGCCCGATCTCATCTCCCTCGATCCCACTCCTCTCCCTCTCATCCTCCCGTGCCCGATCCCATCTTCCTCTCTCCCCTCGTCCAGTTCTCACGAGCGCCGCCCAGGCCTCGCCCGACCCCCCTGTCGCGGCCTCTTCAGGCGACCATGGCGCCCCATCGGCCGGCGAGCCGCCGCTGCCGTTGGCACCCGCTGCCCTGCTACGCCGGAGTCTCCTCGTGTGCCTCCCTGCTTCGTTCAGCCGCCGCGCCGCCAAGCTCCTCCACCGCGCCTCGCCTTCGACCTCGGATTTCGCGTCCCATGGCCACAAGCGCCACCAGCAGCAGTTTCAAGCCGTCCCCATCGTCGAGTCCCTCTCCGCCCTTCTGCACCTCGTCTCCGGCCCTGCCCGTCGGAGCCACGCCTCCCGGTGCCCGCAGCTGCGTCGACGGTCTTCCTCCTTGACGTTGTCGCCTCGAGCCTCCCCATGCCTCGCGAGACCAACGTGCCAAGTTCCCGCCGTTGCCGCTGCTGCTGCAAGTTTCGCGGCCGTTGCTCCTGCATCGCGCCAAGTCCCTGCATCACGCCCTGTTGCAGTGGACGCCAAGTCCAACGGTCACCGAGTGTGGAACTCGCCAAGTACCACAAGTTCCTGATGGATGCGCCAAGTCCTCAGCGAGACCCATTTTCGTCAAGTTCGACTACACGGCTAAGACCTCGGAGTTGGACCGCAAGCGCCAAGTACCCCACCAGCAAGACCACACGGATGCCCGAACGATTCGCAAAGACCGACGAGAACAACTTCGTGGACCGACGAGTACCACGGCGACCGTTGTACGCCAAGTACCTCTCCGAAAAATGAACATGTACCACTACGTCCGGAGGTATCGGATCTGTCAAGTCCAACCACGAGTGGGTACAACTATCGGCGACCCCGAACGACTACGAAATGTGAACCTCTACTGTCGACCCTAGAGCATGCGAGATCGACTACTTCCACTACCGTCGTCGCGAAAACGCCTACTCCCCTCTACGAACGAGAACCGTCCCCTTTGCACGCTACAAAGGTATAACCACCGAGATCGGCGTCCGAGAACGAATGCTTGTGTTGTATGAGACGCACCCTTTGTCTGCACTGTGTCCGTTTTGCCACTCTTTCCATGCCCCTAACTCGTGGGAACCCGGTTACCGGGATCACCCCACCATCTTTTGCACGCACCCGTCACATTTTCTTTTGCACTGACGTCTCAATGAGTTGTCGGAACCGGAATGTTGACGTGGCACCGTTTCGTTATCGTCGCCGTGGCACCCCTTTCGTTTCCGCCATGATGACAAATGCTTCATAGTGCTCTTTTCAACTTTTAATAAAAATTGCATAAACTTGTTCATGTCATCCGCATCATGATAACAACAATTAAAATGTTTAAAATTGTTGTTTGCTTTAAATTGCTATATACATGTGGGGATTTACCGGAATTGTTGTTGTTGTTTCCGGCCTCATTTAAAATGCCTAACTATGTTTTCTACTCATGTTTCACCTCTTGACATGCTTAACAACATTTAATATTGGTGAGTACATAACCAAGAGAGAACTAAATAATTGATGTGGTGTTCCGTCAATATGCAACCCGTTGCATATTGAGCTCCACTTAATTTGTAGTTTTGGTTGTTGCACTTTGCCATGTCATGCATATTTAAACCGGACATGCATCATACTTGGTTGTGCATCATGCCATGATTATGTGGTGGTTGTTTACTATGTTGTTTCCTTTCTTTTCGGTGTTGCTTCTTCGGGTTAGTTCCGATAACGTCGCGTGTGTGAGGAACCGTTCGACTACGTCCGTTTGTCTTCTTCATGGACTCGTTCTTCTTCCTTGCGGGATCTCAAGCAAGATGACCATACCCTCGAAATCACTTCTATCTTTGCTTGCTAGATGCTCGCTCTTTTGCTATGCCTATGCTGCGATACCTACCACTTGCTTATCATGCCTCCCATATTGTTGAACCAAGCCTCTAACCCACCTTGTCCTAGCAAACCGTTGTTTGGCTATGTTACCGCTTTGCTCAGCCCCTCTTATAGCGTTGTTAGTTGCAGGTGAAGATTGAAGTTTGTTCCTTGTTGGAACATGGAGATATTGTTCCTTGTTGGAACAGGTTTACTTCTTGGGATATCACAATATCGCTTATTTAATTAATGCATCTATATACTTGGTAAAGGGTGGAAGGCTCGGCCTTATGCCTGGTGTTTTGTTCCACTCTTTTCGCCCTAGTTTCCGTCATATCGGTGTTATGTTCCTGGATTTTGCGTTCCTTACGCGGTTGGGTTATAATGGGAACCCCTTGACAGTTCGCCTTGAATAAAACTCCTCCAGCAATGCCCAACATTGGTTTTACCATTCGCCACCTAGCCTTTTTTTCCCTTGGGTTCTGCAGACTCAAGG
>NC_041392.1:501392829-501398161 GCF_002162155.2 Triticum dicoccoides
TGGTCCAAACAGAGCCACTTGCAGCGCCACCTCGGGGAAACTCGAGGGCTGGTTTTAGTTGTACGTAGTGCTCATCTGAGTGTGCCCTGAGAACGAGATATGTGCAGCTCCTATCGGGATTTGTCGGCACATTCGGGCGGTGTTGCTGGTCTTGTTTTACCTGTCAAAATGTCTTGTAACCGGGATTCCGAGTCTGATCGGGTCTTCCCGCTAGAAGGAATATCCTTCGTTGACCGTGAGAGCTTGTGATGGGCTAAGTTGGGACTCCCCTGCAGGGATTTGAACTTTCGAAAGCCGTGCCCACGGTTATGGGCAGATGGGAATTTGTTAATGTCCGGTTGTAGAAAACCTAAAGTTGACCTTAATTAAAATACATCAACTGCGTGTGTTACCGTGATGGTCTCTTCTCGGCGGGGTCTGGGAAGTGAACACGGTGTTGGAGTAATGCTTGACGTAAGTAGACTTGGATCACTTCTTTATCATAGTTTATCAACCATGCTTTTGCCTTCTCTTCTCGCTCTCTTTTGCATATGTTAGCCACCATATATGCTAGTCGCTTGCTGCAGCTCCACATCATACATTTTACCCTTCCTATAAGCTTAAATAGTCTTGATCGCGAGGGTGCGAGATTGCTGAGTCCCCGTGACTCACAGATACTTCCAAAACCAGTTTGCAGGTACCGATGTTACCGAGCAGGTGACGCAACCAAGCTCAAGGAGGAGCTCGATGAAGATCTTGTCCTTTGTGTTGTTTCATACTAGTTTATCAGTAGCGGAGCCCAGTTGGGGTCGATTGGGGGCCTTGTCACATTTGGGTTTCTTCTTTTATTTTGGTTCCGTAGTCGGACCTTGAATGTATTTGGATGATGTAATGCTTTATTCATGTAATTGTGTGAAGTGGCGATTGTAAGCCAACTATGTATCTTTCCCCTTATTGTATTACATGGGTTGTTTGCGAAGATTACCTCACTTGCGACATTGCTTTCAATGCGGTTATGCCTCTAAGTCGTGCTTCGACACATGGGAGATATAGCCGCATCGAGGGCGTTTCATCAATGTTGTTGCCTTGATGGGGATTGCAGAAGTAGGTTTATAGCCAGAGGCCTTGGCCGCGCTACGTGTCATGCGCCTGATGGAGAAGTCTGGAGTTGGAGCAACTAAAACTAAAGACCTACGGCCACGCCTAGCCTCTCGTCCACGCTTCCCAAGCACTACAGGTGGAAATAGACGAGAACTGAAACTCTTCTTCAGGGTTCTGTGGTTGAACTTCCTCCACAAAGTCCACATGGTCAGGCTCCACATGCTCAGACACGTCAGGCTCCAACTGCTCAGGTAAGATCTCCTCAATGACAACAGAAGAGTGGGGTGTGGGTGGCATGTTGGGCTGCAGCAAGAATCCAAATTTGGTCCCATAATGCTCATGCTAGACGCAAGTTGTGAGCTGAGACGACCACTGCTGGTTGACTGGCAGGGGAGATGGTACTTTCCTGATGAAGAATTCAGGCATTAAGGACCTGAACGACCTCTCCTAGATGAGATGAGCAGGAAGCACGGGGCCATATACCACTCGAACAATTCCAAGTTGAATTGGGTCCAGTGGCGCCACTAGGTGCTGTGCAACAATGGGGTTGATGGGCTGTTGTACTTCCTCCAAATCCATGTCATTATCAGAGTCCAAAGAGGGGTTGAGAACCATGGAATTATGTTCTTGGACTAGCACCTGCTGCTGTTCAGGCTCATCCGCATGCTGCTGTGGGGGCTGCTGAATCTGCTCCTCCCATGGGCCCCATCTAGCATCATTGTTGGCATTCTCACCCCAGTTATCAGCATGCTGGCCATGTTAACTGGATTATGCTGAGGTGGTACTGCATTCCAACCAAGCGCAGGGTATGGTGGCATAGCCCAAAAGGGTTGCGGTGGGTTTACGCCAGGCATTGGATGTCGATTACCATCTAATGGCATTGGATCTTCATTTGCAGGTATCATGGCATCAGCAAATTATCCAGTCAGAATGTAACAACCAGCAGTCCAAGATACTATAGTTCCTCCCCAATTTGCAAATTCCCGGAAAACAACAGAGCGTGGAACCAGGGCATTATCTAGAAAAGAAGCTCTGACCAGAAATCGAACAAGACGACGATCTGTCTGATTCCAGTAGTGGAACCGACCAAAAGTTCCAACTACATCCGCCAAGCACTGAGTGTTGTGGTAGTTAAGAGGCACTGCAATGAACATAAGCCAGCCTGTTCGATGGCCATGTATGGCCCTGAAACCCTCGCCTTGATTGTGCGGTATGAACCTGACAAAGAATTCCTCTCCATCTTCATCTACTCCAAGGGGAAAAGGTGGGTGCTGAGTAAACGATCCACGCACCACTGGATCTTCCATCTCAAAAAGCCCTACCCCCTGGAACCAAGTTTGAGAAGAGAGCACCGGAATATGCAGGGTCTGGGTAAGGAAATCAAGAACCTGCTACCGACGAATCACAACCAAATGAGCTGGTGGTAGTGGCTCGACGATGGCCACCATATACTGCTCATGTGAGCGGGGTGGTGGGATTGCTGGCGTGTAGTAGGTCCTTGGAAGACGATCTTCCCTACCATCAACGATGTCATAGCCAGCCAAAACAAAGCGATGCGGATCAATCGCATAGACTGCCATTGGAGACGGCGGCGGTGCTTATGCCGGTGCGGTGGAAGCCGGAGCGGCCGGTGGTGATCGCAAGCTTGGGGCGATGGGTAGGAGGTGGACGATTGTGTTTTTTTGGGAGGTTGAGGCGTCTAGTTTGGAGAAACCAAAGAGGCCAGAGGGTTGTCTTTCTTGGTGCGGGCTCCAAAGCCTTTGGATGGGACTTTTGGCACCCAGAAGGAAGATCAGGTGGTTGGCCAGTGCAGACTCATTTAATGTGACCAGACCAGAGACAATTCCTACACCAAATCCGGTTAGAACAAGCCTCTGTCTGGTGGCCCATATCCAAGCAGTTTTGGCAATCCCAAAACTTAGCAGCCAAATCCTCAATCATCTCATCAAAGCTCTATAAATCCCTGACAATATCCTACGGTGATGGAGAGAGTTGCTCGAAAACTATAGAGTCGGGATAGGTTGGGCTGACCTCTTCATCACCAGAAATTACAATGGGCTGAATTGATAAGGTACTGGGCTTAGATGCAGGCCCATGGCCATCCGACGGTGGAGAATCCGGGCACAAAATCCGGTCCAACAAATTTCAAACAAGTAGGAGATCCGGGTTTGCCGCCAACCGACACCGGAGATACCGAGGATGATTGGAACGAACCAAAAAGGATCGTCGGAGGCGGCGAGGCTGCCGTGTCCATCACCGGAGAAAGGGACGAAGTGCCCGAGGCTTCTTGAGATGACACGTGATAACCAGCCTCACGAACAATCAACACCTCAGTTGACGTGGGGTGATAACTATACCCCTTACGAGCAGGATAGTTGATGAAAGTAGCAAAATGTAGATTTTTCTTGGGGTAACCAGAGGGAGAACTATAAAGCAGTGAAGATTTACTAGGGCCATGTCTCATGGCCTGCATCCCAAGCATAACTCTATGTTTGGTTGGACTAACTAAGGTCCATTCCTGCTGACATTCAACCTGCCAGAGACGAAATTCCTTTTGCTAGTTGGGCCGCCATGGCCCCATAGATGAAAATAGCACTTGAATTGATTGCAAACAAAGCTAGATTGATGCAAAATAAATAACCCGATCATTGAGGTGTGATACCTTGAGATGAGAGCAATAACCACCAATGGCAGATTCAAGGGCAAGGCCAACATTGTCCTCATCCAAGCGGAAGGAGTGCCGGGCAAAAGAGACCACCATCGTGAAGTGACCCGAGTCAGAGGTCCGGTGCATAGATCTGTGGGATTTCGGGTTCCGGTAGACCCTTGAGGTTCGAACACTGGGGTGCGCGCGGAGATCTCTCCCCTACCGATCTACGTCCAATCTCCTCGTGTGATCTAAGCTGGAAAGAACGAACAACACAAGGGACACGAGATTTATACTGGTTCGGGCCACCGTTGTGGTGTAATACCCTACTCCAGTGTGTGGTGTGGTGGATTGCCTCGGGGGGCTGATGATGAACAGTACAAGGGAAGAACAGCCTCGCGAGAGGTGTTCTTGAGCTGGTGTGATGAACTGCTAGGGTGAGTTCAGTCGCCTCTCTCTCTCTCTCTCTTTCTCTGCTAGGGTTCTACCAGATTTCTAGATGTCTGTCTGCCCGTACCCCTCTCTTCTCGGTCTCTAGATGTCTCTACTCTGTGGTGGCTAGCTCTATTTATAGAGGCCCTGGGCCTCTCCCCGAATAATTGAGCAGGAAGGGTGCCAACAATTGGCCATTTTGAAAGGGAACATGTAGTACAAGTTATCCTGACCAAAGGTGGTCTTCGGCTGCCAAAAGCACTGGTGATGACGCCGTCCTGGGCTCCACGGTGACCTCCGTCCTGCCGCTCTGCTGGTCTTGGTCTTGTTGCACAGGAATGGCAACCTTTGTCTGATGCCTTGGCCTGTGCTTGCCCCCTTTGCACCAAAGGGGAAACAAGGACCCTGCGCAGGCCGGCGCCCGCCTGGCGCCCGCCTGGCCTTGATCGTCATGGCTTGCGTCATGGGATCCTCGCGAGGTACCCTTGCATTGATCTCTCCGCCTCCTCGCGAGCCTACCTGATGAGGCTGCCTCTGAGGAAGCTTCCTGTCATCCGCCCCGCGAGGCTTGGCCCCTCGCGAGGGTCTTGAGCCTGCGCTGATGAAGATGGGCCGCGTTGGGCCCCCACCTGAGCCACGCCGCAGGCAGACAAGTCTGGGGACCCCCGTTCCCAGAATGCCGACAGTAGCCCTGGGGCCCAAGGCGCGCCCGGGATTGGCCTGGTAGGGAAGCGAAGGGGCAAGCGTGAAGCGTCGCGGGCCCTAACAGCCCGCGGCCTTGGGTGCCACGTGGCGGCTGACTAGACATGGGCGTATGCGCTTCCCACGACGCCTCGATGACCGCACGACTTAACAAGTCCCTGCATGCAGAGAAACCGGTCATGATTACATGCGATCGTGGTGCTCGGCGGTTGGCCTCCTCCGGCTATAAGTACGGGGCTGGGTGAGCCTCTTCAGTCCATCCCTTCTTGATGCTCCTTTTCTTCTTCTTGGCTAATCGCCGTCCCCATGGCCCTAAAGAGATTCTCAGCCATGGAGAAAGGAAAGGCCCCCCGGGCAGGGCCTGACCCTCCCCCGACCAAGCGCGGCCGAGGCCGCCCTCGCAAGTACACCACGGTCCCCGTGGTAGCCTCCCGCTGTCATGGAGACGGTTTCCTGCGTGGTGGTGAGCGC
>NC_041392.1:501398480-501404227 GCF_002162155.2 Triticum dicoccoides
GGGTGTGCGCCCCCTAGACCACGCTTCCGCTCTGTGGAGGTGCTGCCGGAGTTCTTCGTGTGGTCGGCGGACCCATCCATCACCCGGCTCCAGCTCCCACGTTTCTTCGTAGATGAACTGCCGGCCAGCGCTCGGTGCGGCTTCTGGCTCCAGGCAGACGGCTGCTGCAGCAGGGCCTGCTAGGCTTCGCTGGAGGTCTCCGTCTCTGGGAACGGGGCCCTGACGCGCGGCTGGCAAACGTTTGCCCGCACGCGCGGCCTGGGCCGGTGGTGTACCCTGTACTTCAAGTTCGATGGCGACGCCACCCTCTACGTGAGGGTGTTTGGGGAAGATGGTCGCCGTGCCGGGTGCTGCCCTGAAGACAACGACCGCGGCCGCCTGCCCAGCTCCGTCACCGACTAGGATGAAGATGGCGGCTGGCGTACAGGCGGCGGTGCTTGGGGTTCGCCAAGTTTCGGCGACTCTCCCTCAGGCAGCAGCTCCTCCAGCGGTGGCCGCGACCAGCCCCCGCGCTGTCGCGCCTGCCTGGGTGAAGGCAGCGGGTCCACCCGCCGCCACACCCTGGTGAAGCGTGAGGAGGTGTCCGCCTGACCCCTAGGAGCGGCTCGAGCTTTTGCTGTAGGTTGGTGTTGGATAGGCCGTGTCCATTTTGTTTCCTTCCTTTCCTGCGTAAGAAGAAGGTAGTACAGGGCCCCATGGGGGCGTGTTAGAACTATTGCTATCAAGTGTCGCGTTGCTTTTGCCATCTCTTCGCTATGTTTCCGTGCTGGTGTCCATGTGCGGGAGTCATTTGAGCTTGGTGGATCTCGACGCGGCACTCGCCTCCGGAGGCTGAGGCCTCGCCGTGCGCTTCATGCCCTGCAAGGATGAGTTAGAGGGGTAAGCTTTGGTCCCAGCAGCGGGGGCGATCAGCCTAGGTCCTGCGTTTGTGTCGCGATGCCCGTGAGGCATGGACTGGGAGGGGTGCTCCCGCAGAGGGCTCAGACAGGAAAGCTCCAGACGATCGGGGTGGAAAACGCTCGCGAGGGCACCCGCGAACATCCCTCGCGAGACTTGTGCGAGAGAAAACGAGGCGAGCGAGCGAGAAAGACAAAGAGTCACAAGCCAGGAACGCTAACACCTCCAATAAGACTTCAAACGGGGAAAAACATGCCAACTGCAGAAAGCAAATGAAAAAGCCGCGTCCAGCACCTATTCTAGTCTTCGACGTCTTCTCACCAGCACGGAGCTAAGTGCTGCCATTGGGCGTGGGCGGGAGCCCCCGAGGCCCAAGGGCGGCACTCCGGAGACTCCGGGGCGTGTACAGCCCCACTCATTATTACGTGAGAGTGTCACGGCGGCGAGCTTCACAGGCATTGGCCTTCTTCACAGGCACCGGGCCTTTCTCGAAATGTGGCAGCTTCACAGGCATTTTACTTCTTCACAGGCACCGGGCCTTTTCCAAAACGCAGCTTCACAGGCATTCACCTTCTTCACAGGCACCGGGCCTTTTCCAAAACGCAGCTTCACAGGCGTTCGCCTTCTTCATAGGCACCGGGACTTTTTCAAAACGCAGCTTCATAGGCATTCGCCTTCTTCACAGGCATCGGGCCTTTCCTTGGCGCTAGGCCTCGCTCAGGGGTAGAACCTCCGGAGATGTTGAATGTTCCTTGCGTTTTGGATGGGTACTCCCTCCGGAGTCTCCAAGCGCGCGAAGCCAGGCCTGGAAACATGAACAACCTTGAACTGGCCCTCCCACATGGGAGAGAGCTTGTGCAGCCCCTCCCAGGAGAGAACCCGTCTGAGCACGAGATCCCCTACCTCAAGGGTCCTGGGGCGGATGTTGTGGCAGTGGTATCGTCATAGCGCCTGTTGGTACCTTGCCGCTTGCAGTGCGGCTTCCTGACGGTGTTCCTCCCCCAGCACGAGATCCGTCCCCCGCATGGCGTCCTGCTGAGCCTCGTCGAATGCCAGGACCCGCGCGGAGCGACACCTGACCTCGTGAGGGAGAACAGCCCCTGCTCCATAGACGAGGAAGAACAGGGTCTCGCCAGTCGGCTTGGTCGCTGTCGTGCGGATTGACCATGGCACGGACTAGAGCTCGTCGTACCAGCCCCTGCCACAGGCTTCCAGCTTCTTCTTGAAGGTCCTGGCTTTGAGGCCCCTCAGGACCTCCGCGTTGGCCCGCTCGGCCTGGCTGTTGCTCCGGGGTGTGCTACCGAAGCGTAGCATATCTGCGTTCCAAGGTTAGCATAGTACGTTTTGAAGAAATTACTAGTGAATTGCGAACCGTTGTCGGTGATGATGCGGTTGGGCACCCCAAATCGGCTCACGAGGCCCTTGATGAATTTGACCGCTGAGCCTGCCGGGATTGTGCGGACGGCTTCCACCTCAGCCCACTTGGTGAATTTGTCCACGGCGACGTAGAGGTAGCGATAGCCCCCTGGTGCCCGAGGAAACGGGCCCAGAATGTCGAGCCCCCAAACTGCGAATGGCCATGAGAGGGGTATAGTCTGTAGACCCCCCGCAGGCTGATGGGTCTGCTTAGCGTGAAACTAGCAGGCCTCGCAAGCCTTCACAAGCTCAACAGCGTCGTTGAGTGTTGTGGGCCAATAGAATCCACTACGGAATGCCTTGCTGACGAGGGTCCGTGACGACGAGTGGTGCCCGCAGTCTCCGACGTGTATGTACGCCAGTAGCTCCTTCCCTTGCTCTCGGGAGATGCAACGTAAGGACACGTATTCGGTCTCTTCCTGTAGAGCTCTCCATCCCCGATGCAATAAGCCATGGCCTGTCGCGCCACACGCTCCGCCTCCTCCTCATTCTCCGACAGAGTCCCTTGCGTCAGGTAGTTCTTGAGCTCCGGGATCCAACACCCTTCCTGAGGCTCTAATGCTAGGAGCAGGCGTGCCCCCGAGGCTGGGCCGCAGACCGGGGCTCCTGAGGTAGGCGGCTGAGGGAGCTCCTCCCTTGGTTGTGCCGTGCTAGACAGCGACGGCACCGCCGAGGGTTTGAAGAGCCGCTCCTCAAAGACGCCGGGCTCCTGAGGTAGCCGCCTAGATGCCCTCTTGGCAATGTCGTTAGCCTCCTGATTGGTGTCGCGAGGCACATGCTGCAACTCCAGTCCCCAGAACTGTTTCTCCATCTTGCGGACCTCAGCGAGGTAGGCCTCCATGTGCTCGTCCTTTGGCTCGTATATCTTGTTGGAGAAGTTGACGAGGAGCTGCGAATCGCCCTTGATGATGAGGCGCTTCACCCCTAAGGCAGCTGCGGCCTTCAAGCCTGCTATTAGGCCTTCGTACTCCGCTATGTTGTTGGAGACCTTTTCTTCGTGCTGGAAGCAAAGTTGCATGGTGTAGTAGAGTTTGTCCTAGGTAGGGGATACGAGCACTGCGCCAGCTCCTGCACAGTGTCGGGAGAATGCCCCATCAAAGTACATGACCCAGCCATCCGGTGCTTCACTTCCCGGGGAAAGTGATCGGTCTTTGCCTGCCTCGAGACCCGGCGCTTCTGCCCATTCTGCCACGAAATCTGCTAGCGCGGCTCCCTTGATGACTCTGGTTGTACTGAATTCTAGCTGAAATGCCTTTAGCTCGATGTTCCATTCAGCAACCCTTCCAGCTGAGTTGGGGCTCCTGAGTACCCTCTCCAAGGGGTATGCCGAGACGACCTTGATGGGGTGGTCTTGGAAGTAGTGCCGCAGCTTGCGTGAGGCCACCAATAGCGCGAGGAGGAGCTTTTGAGGCATGGGGTACCGCGCCCTCACGTCCCGTAGCACTGTGCTGACGAAATACACAGGGTGCTCGACGAGGTTGAGGGTGCTGGCACTGCTTGGGTCCTCCAGAGGTCGAGGCGTCTCTTGAGACGACGGAGCTCCAGTGCTTGGTCGCCTGAAGGGGCCTCTCCTGCTCCGGTGCGTTCTCCTGCCGCGACTGTTCCTTTCCGGCTGCGGTTGCAGCCTTCGCGAGGCCCTCCTGGATTTGCTTCGCTTCAGTTTGGACGGTTGATGCGGCCTTGGCACATCGCTCCTCCCTGACCGCTACTAGGGCTGCGCTAGCGGAGTAGGGGGTGGCCGCAAGGTAGAGCACCAGGGGCTCCCGAGGATGCAGAGAGACCATCACTGGTGGACTGGTAAGGTACCTCTTGAGGTCTTGGAATGCCTTGTCGGACTCTTCAGTCCATTCAAAGGGGCCCTTTTTCTTCATCATATTGAAGAAGGACAGTGCTCGTTCCCCCAGCTTGGAGATGAAACGCCCCAGCGCAGTTACACGCCCGGTGAGCTTCTGCATTTCTTTGAGGGTCCTTGGCGGGCTCATGTCTTCGACTGCCTTGACCTTCTCCGGGTTGGCCTCGATGCCCCTGTGGGATACGAGGAAACCCAGGAGCCTGCCTGAGGGGACTCCAAACACACACTTCTCCGGGTTGAGCCGTAGGTCCACTTCGTTGAGGCTCGCGAAGGTTTCTTCCAGGTCCTGTATCAGGGTCCTTGCCTCACGAGACTTCACCACAATGTCATCGACGTAAGCTTTTGCGTTCCTCCCGAGCTGCCGGCCTAAGGCGATGTGCATCAGCCGCTGAAAGGTCGCGCCTGCGTTGCGCAACCCAAACGGCATGCACGTATAGCAGTACACTCCATACGGGGTCAGGAAGGCCGTCTTCTCCACGTCTTCTACCGCCATCTTGATCTAGTGATAGCCCGAGAAGGCATCTAGGAAGCACAATAGGTCACACTCTGCGGTGGAGTCGACTATCTGGTCAATGCGGGGGAGCGGAAATGGATCCTGCGGGCAGGCCTTGTTGAGGTTGGTGAAGTCGACGCACATGCGCTCCTTTCCTCCCTTTTTCGGCACAACGACCGGATTAGCCAGCCAATCAGGGTAGCGGACCTCGCGGATAACTCCTGCCGCCTCTAGCTTCCGGGTCTCTTGAACGATGAAAGCTTGTTTCTCAGTAGACTGCCGCCTTGCCTTCTGCTTCACGGGGAGCACATTGGGGCACACGTTGAGGTGATGCTCAATCACTTCCCTTGGGACCCCTGCTAACTGATCAGGTTCCCACGCAAACACCTTCTTGTTCGCACGCAGGAAACCAATCAGGGCCTTCTCTTGCTCGGGCTCGAGGTTGGCCCCTATGGTGAAGGTGGCGCTAGCGGACCCGTCCTCGTCGACTGGTACCTGCTTGGTTTCTGCCTTGTCTTGGGTGAACAACTGCTTCTTTTTAGCCGGCGCAGCCCCCTTGGGCTCGAGGGCGTCGGTGCCAGCGGGCTGCATCACCGCGGTCGCCCTGAAAACAAGCTAGAGCACCTACAGCGCATCCCTTGTGTCTCCTGACACGGTGAGGACGCCGCTGCTCCTAGGCATCTTCATGAGGTTGTACGCCGGGTGAGTTGCTGCCATGAACTGAGCCAGGGCCGGATAGCCGAGGATGGCATTGTAGGGGAGGCCGATGGGGGCGATGTCGAAGTCGATCAGCTCCGTGCGGAAGTTCTCGCATGTGCCGAAGGTCACTGGGAGGCGGATCTGACCCAAGGAGGCGGTGGAACCGGCTCCGACGTCCGAGAAAGGCCTGCTGGGTTGGAGCCGCTCCAGCGGCACGTGGAGGAGGTTGAAGGCCTCCACCGAGAGCACGTTGAGGCTGGCATCACCATCGATGAGGGTCCTGGTGACGGCCACTTGGCAGATGGTGGGGGTGCACAGCATCGGGAGCGCACCCGAACCAATGGGGTTGAAGGGGTGGTCCTCCGAGTCGAAGGTTAGATCGGCCTCGGG
>NC_041392.1:501404579-501446614 GCF_002162155.2 Triticum dicoccoides
ACGGCTTGACGTGATGGCTCGAGGGTGGTGCCTGGGAGCCACCCAGGAGAGCTGCGACGACGGGCAGCGCTGGTGCGGTGAAACGGGCGAGGAAGAGGTCGCGCAGCTCCTCCCAGGAGGTGACAGAGGTCGTCGGCAGGTGGAGGAGCCACGCGCGCGGGATGCCGGTGAGGGCCATGGGTAACCAGTTGGCCATCACCCGATCATCGCCCCCGGCTCCGAGGACGGCCTCCTCGTACGCCAGCAGGAAAATCATCGGGTCCGTCGCGCCGTCGTAGCGCGGCGGCATCTCGGGCCTGAACTTGCGCTGCCACTGCACCTGTCGCAAGGCGGGGGCCAAGGCCCGGCGCCCCCTGGCCCAGTGTCGGCATCCGTTGCTGGAGCGGGCGGAGCGTTGTCCGCCATGAGGGCGGGATGCAATGTCAAGGGAGAGCGGGTCGTCAGGAGGGAGGACTCCGACGCACCCCTACCTGGTGCGCCAAACGTCGGATTTCGCGTTCCTGCAGACCCTTGAGGTTCGAACACTGGGGTGCGCGCGGAGATCTCTCCCCTACTGATCTACGTCCAATCTCCTTGCATGATCTAAGCTGGAAACAACGAACAACACAAGGGACACAAGATTTATACTGGTTCGGGCCACCGTTGTGGTGTAATACTAGTGTGTGGTGTGGTGGATTGCCTCGGGGGGCTGATGATGAACAGTACAAGGGAAGAACAGCCTCGCTAGAGGTGTTCTTGAGCTGGTGCGATGAACTGCTAGGGTGAGTTTAGTCGCCTCTCTCTCTCTCTACTAGGGTTCTACCAGATTTCTAGATGTCTGTCTGCTCGTCCCCCTCTCTTCTCGGTCTCTAGATGTCTCTACTCTGTGGTGGCTAGCTCTATTTTATAGAGGCCCTGGGCCTCTCCCCAAATAATTGAGCGGGAAGGGCGCCAACAATTGGCCATTTTGAAGGGGAACATGTAGTACAAGTTATCCTGACCAAAGGTTGTCTTCGGCTGCCAAAAGCACTGGTGATGACGCCGTCCTGGGCTCCACGGTGACCTCCGTCCTGCCGCTCTACTAGTCTTGGTCTCATTGCACCGGAATGGCAACCTTTGCATGATACCTTGGCATGTGCTTGCCCCCTTTGCACCAAAGGGGAAACAAGGACCCTGCGCAGGCCGGCGCCCGCCTGGCGCCCGCCTGGCCTTGATCGTCATGGCTTGCGTCATGGGATCCTCGTGAGGTACCCTTGCATTGATCTCTCCGCCTCCTCGCGAGCCTGCCTGATGAGGCTGCCTCTGAGGAAGCTTCTTGTCGTCCGCCCTGCGAGGCTTGGCCCCTCGCGAGGGTCTTGAGCCTGCGCTGATGAAGATGGGCCACGCTGGGCCCCCACCTGAGCCACGCCGCAGGCCGCAGGCAGGCAAGTCTTGGGACCCCCGTTCCCATAACGCCGACAAGATCTATTGAATCGTGCGCTTGATCTCAGCCGCCAAGTCCATCCTCGGGCCAAAGTCCAAGACCAAGGAGATGGAAGCGTGCATCGCCATGGAGAAGACAACCAACAGAGAGAGCAATGAGCGCCGGAGAGAATGGTGCGATCAGATGTGAAAACCCACAGTCAGGTGGGCTGATCGCCGGTGGGGTGGGTGGCTAGGGTTAAGGTGTCGGCGGGGTGGAGGTGGGAGCCATCGGGGTATTTATGATATGTTGCCGCTAGTTGATCGCATTGAGAGAAGATTATCAGCATCTTCTTGTCTTCTCAATCAGGGTAGTCGACTGCAACTTCTTCAGTTAGTCCTCACATCCATGCCTATATATTTCCTCTGCTCCTTATCCATACCGCGGGGTATTCTCAAGCAGATTGAGCGAATTGAAAGGCAGTGTCTTTGGAGAGGAAATGCTAAAAATACTAGGCAATCTCTAGCCACATGGGATTTGGTTTGTAGGCCAAAAAAGTATGGTGGACTTGGTGTCACTCACTTGGGAGTTCAAAATGAAGCCCTTCTGATCAAGCATTTGTTCAAGTTCTTCAATAAGAAAGATGTTCCATGGGTTAATCTTATTTGGGATTCGTATTATCATTCCTTAGCTCCACAAGTGACTCAGCTCTATGGCTCCTTTTGGTGGCGTGGCGTGCTCAAAATGTATGAAAAAATTTGTATGTTAGCCACTCCTCAAGTTCATGCAGGGGACACTGTGGTGTTCTGGCTTGATCGCTGGCAAATTGATAATAGAGTGATTGCGCTTAAGGATTGTTTTCCTAGGCTTCATTCATTTGCCATCGATGATATGATAACAGTGAAAGACTTCTTTGATCACCAATCGGTTGCTGAAGGTTTCCATCTTCCTTTTTCCTCGGAAGCATATTTGGAACTAACTCAGCTTCAGGCATTGCTGCAATCAATCAGTTTGAATCCACAAGAGAAGGATATTTGGAAATGGCCGTCTAAATCTGGGGAGTATCAGACCAACCTCTATTATGAGTTCACCCTCTCTCATTTGGGGATTGATCCAATCTTTAAATAGATTTGGAAATGCTCCTGTACACTCAAGATCAAAGTATTTGGGTGGCTCATATTGATGGATCGTCTTAACACAAGGGACATGATGCAAAGGAGACATTGGAACATCCAGGATGATACTCGTGTTCTTTGCCAGTCCTCCCTGCATGAATATAGAGTCCACCTCTTTTTCTCCCGCAACTTTAGTCAAAGAGTTTGGAATTATCTTGTGATTTCATGGCAGGCCCTTCCCAACCAGTCCACTTTCATGATGGCCTCAGCTTCTAGGAAGGACTTCTATAAACCTTTCTTTTCTGAGGTGGTTTTCACTGCAGCTTGGAACATCTGGACACAGAGGAATGGGAAGATTTTCAGAAATGAGGATCCTAGTTTCAGATCTTGGAGGAGGAATTTTGTGCATGACCTTTCTTTGTTAGCACACAGAATCAAATGTAAATATACGAATAGTCTGTTAGCCTGGATAGCATCTCTCCCCTGGCTCCCTTTGTAAGTATTGTAATATACTTTCTCTTGTTTTATACTTTTGTACAGTGATCCTCTATTTTTTTCATGCATAAAGAGTTGTGAGGCTGTTGCCTTGCAGTATATATAGTCAAAAAAATTATCTAGCTCAAAAGATATAAGTGAAGCACATAGAGTATTCTAATAAATTCCGATTCATGCGTGCCTTTCCCAAAAGGTGTGTATAGCAAGGATGATTGTGGTAAACTAAAAAGCAAAAACTCGAATAATACAATATGCTCCAAGCAAAATACATATCATGTGGTGAATAAAAATATAGCCTCAAGTAAAGTTACCGATAGACGAAGACGAAAGAGGGTATGCCTTTCGGGGCATCCCCAAGCTTTAGGCATTTGGTGTCCTTGAATTTTACCTTGGGGTACCCTGGGCATCCCCAAGATTAGGCTCTTGCCACTCCTTGTTCCAAAATCCATCAAATCTTTACCCAAAAACTTGAAAACTTCACAAGACAAAACTTCAACAGAAAATCTCATGAGCTCCGTTAGTATAAGAAAATAAACCACCACTTTAATGTACTGTAGTGAACTCATTCTTTATTTATATTGGTGTTAAACCTACTATATTCCAACTTCTCTATGGTTCATACCCCCCGATACTAGCCATAGATGCACCAAAATAAGCAAACAACACGCGAAAAACAGAATGTGTCAAAAACAGAACAGTCTGTAGCAATCTGGAAGTTTCAAATACTTATGTAACTCCAAAAATTCTAAAAACTTAGGAAGACCAGGATAAAAAGTATATTGATGTACTGCAGTTGGAATTGGTATTTTATCGCTCTCTGGTAAAAAATGATAATTATTTTCATCAGCGCATACTTTTTGTTTTTTATCAGCAAGATCAAACAACAATCACCCAAGAAGATCCTAAAGGCTTTACTTGGCAAAAACACTAATTAAAACATAAAAAACACAATCATAACATAAGCTAGATGAATTATTATTACTAAACAGGAACAAAAGGCAAAGAACAAAAATAAAATTGGGTTGCCTCCCAAGAAGCACTATCGTTTAACGCCCCTAGCTAGGCATTGAGATTTCAATGATGCTCACATGAAAGACAAGAATTGAAGCACAAAGAGAGAATCATAAAACATATGACAAACAAGTTTAAGTCTAGCATGCTTCCTATGTATAGGGATTTCATAAGCAAACAAATTATCAAGACAAGCAAAAACCACCATATGTAAGGAAGAAGAAAGAAACAATAGCAATCTCAACCTAACGAGAGGTAATTTTGTAACATGAAAATTTCTGCAACCATATTTTCCTCTCTCATAATAATTACATGTAGGATCAAAATCAATTTCAACAATATAACTATCACATAAAATTTTCTCTTCATGATCCACATGCATGCAAAGTTGACACTCTTCCGAAATAGTGGGATTATCATAAAATAAAGTCATGACCTCTCTGAACCCACCTTTATCAAAAACTTCATAAGATTGAACATTATACAAATATGTGGGATCTAAAGTTAACACTCTTACAAACCCACTTTCAGTATTATTGCAAGCATTATTATCAATCTCATAATCATCATGGGGCTTAAATAAATTTTTAAGATCATAAGAAGAATCACCCCAATCATGATCATTGCAACAAGTAGTAGACATAGAAAAATTAGCATCCCCAAGCTTAGGGTTTTGCATATTATTAGCACAACCGACATTAATAGAATTTATAGTGACATCATTGCAATCATGCTTTTTATTCAAAGATCTATCGTGAATAATTTTATAAAGCACTTCATCACAATTTTCAGATTCACGGATTTCAAGCAAAACTCCATAAAGATAATCTAGTGCACTCAACTCACTAGCAATAGGTTCATCATAATTGGATCCTTTAAAAAGGTTAGCAAGTGGATGGGGATCCATAAACTCTTAGCAAGCAAAGATGCAAGCAAAAAGAAGGCACATGGTAACACATGATCGAATGGAAGAAGGGCAAAAGAAAAGGGCAAATCTTTTCGAAAATTGTTTTAGAAGTAGGGGAGAGGAAAACGAGAGGTGAATGGCAAATAATGTAATGCGAGGGAGAAGAGCTTATGATGGGTACTTGGTATGTCTTGACTTGGCGTAGATCTCCCCGGCAATGGCGCCATAAATCCTTCTTGCTACCTCTTGAGCATGCGTTAGTTTTCCCTTGAAGAGGAAAGGGTGATGCAACAAAGTAGCAGATGTATTTCCCTCAGTTTTTTAGAACCAAGGTATCAATCCAGTAGGAGACAACGCACAAGTCACCTACTACCTGCACAAACAATCAAGAACCTTGCAACCAACGCGATAAAGGGGTTGTCAATCCTTTCACGGTCACTCGCAAAAGTGAGATCTAATAAAGATAGTAAGGTAAATATTTTGAGTATTTTTGTTGTATAGATTGGAAAGTAAAGATTGCAAAATAGTAAACGAGATGCAATATAAATAAAAAACATGCAATATAATAAGATAGAGACCCGGGGGCCATAGGTTTCACTAGTGGCTTCTCTCAAGATAGCATGTATTACGGTGGGTGAACAAATTACTGTCGAGCAATTGATAGAAAAGTGCATAGTTATGAGAATATCTAAGGCAATGATTATGAATATAGGCATCACATCTGTGTCAAGTACATCGAAACGACTCTGCATCTACTACTATTACTCCACACATCGACCGCTATCCAGCATGCATCTAGAGTATTAAGTTCATAAGAACAGAATAACACATTAAGCAAGATGACATGATGTAGAGGGATAAACTCAGGCAATATGATATAAACCCCATCTTTTTATCCTCGATGGCAACAATACAATACGTGCCTTGCTGCCCCTACTGTCACTAGGAAAGGACACCACAAGATTGAACCCAAAGCTAAGCACTTCTCCCATTGCAAGAAAGATCAATCTAGTAGGCCAAACTAAACCGATAATTCGAAGAGTCTTGCAAAGATATTAAATCATGCATATAAGAATCCAGAGAAGAACCAAATAATATTCATAGATAATCTTGTCATAAACCCACAATTCATCGGATCTCTTCAAACACACCGCAAAAGAGTATTACATCGAATAGATCTCCAAGAACATCGAGGAGAACTTTGTATTGAGAATCAAGGAGAGAGAAGAACCATCTAGCTAATAACTATGGACCCGAAGGTCTATTGTAAACTCCTTACGCTTCATCGGAGAGGCTATGGTGTTGATGTAGAAGCCCTCCGTGATTGATTCCCCCTCCGGCAGATCACTGGAAGAGGCCCCAAGATGGGATCTCACGGGTACAGAAGGTCGCAGCAGTGGAAAAGTGGTTTCATGGCTCCCGACTATCGATCTAGGGTATAAGAGTGTATATAGGCAGAAGAAGTATGTCGGTGGAGCTACGAGGGGCCCACGAGGGTGGGGGCGCGCCTATCCCCCTAGGTGCGCCCTCCTGCCTCGTGGCCGCCTCATGGCGTTCTAGACTTCAACTCCAAGTCTTCTAGTTTGCTTTCGGTCCAAGAAAGATCATCGCGAAGGTTTCATTCCGTTTGGTATTCCTTTTCCGCGAAACTCTAAATAGGCAAAAAAACAAAAACTGGCACTGGGCCTCCGGTTAATAGGTTAGTCCCAGAAATAATATAAAATAGCATATTAAAGCCCATTAAACATCCAAAAAGGATAATTTAATAGCATGGAACAATCAAAAATTATATATACATTGGAGACGTATCAGACACCATCTCGGATGGGGTTCACCACCTCCATTGGTGCCTCTCCGATGATGCATGAGTAGTTCTTTGTAGACCTTCGGGTCTGTAGTTAGTAGCTATATGGCTTCCTCTCTCTCTCTCTCTCTCTCTCTGAATTCTCAATACAATGGTCTCTTGGAGATCCATATGATGTAACTCTTTTGCGGTGTGTTTGTTTGGAAAGATGAACTTTGAGTTTATGATCAGATTTATCTTTTTATGCATGATCTCTTATAGCCTCGTATTTCTTCTCCGATATTTGGGTTTTGTTTGGCCAACTTGATATATTTATCTTGCAATGGGAAGAGGTGCTTTGTAGTGGGTTCGATCTTACGGTGCTTGATCCCAGTGACAGAAAGGGAACCGACAAATATGTATCATTGCTACAAAGGATAAAACGATGGGGTCTGTCTCTACATAGATAGATCTTGTCTATGTCATCATTCTTATTGAATTACTCCGTTTCTCCATGAACTTAATACACAATATGCATGCTAGATAGCGGTCGATGTGTGGAGTAATAGTAGTAGATGCAGGCAGGAGTCGATCTACTAATCTTGGACGTGATGGCTATTTAATGATCATTGCCTGGATATCGTCATGATTATTTGAAGTTTTATCAATTTCCCAACAGTAATTTGTTCATCCACCATTTGCTATTTTTCTCGAGAGAAGCCACTAGTGAAACCTACGGCCCCCGGGTCTCTTTCTCATATATTTGCCTTTGCGGTCTACTTTTCCGTTGCATTTATTTTCGGATCTATTAAACCAAAAATACAAAAATACCTTGTTGCAATTTATTCTTATTTATTTTATTTGGAATTTGATCTATCAATCTACTACAATATATTTCACGTCTGTTTGCCCATCTTGGGGCGCCGCTACCCAAAAGGGATTGCCAACCCCTTTTACACGTCGGGTTGCCAGAAGTTGTTATGTGTGTGCAGGTGTCGTTTATGTTGTGTTGCTTGGTTCTCCTATTGGTTTTATAACCTTGGTTTCACATCTGAGGGAAATACCTACCGCCGATGTGCTGGATCATCCCTTCCTCTTTGGGGAAATACCGACGTAGCTTCAAGCCGCATCACCAGGCGCTCAAGAGTACATCACCAAGGTGCCGGATTTCGGGTTCCGGCAAAACCCTCGAGGTTTGAACACTAGGGTGTGCACGAAGATCTCTCCCTTACCTAGCTCACCCATGATCCCAAGGCTCAGCACATCGAACTCGACGAACAAAGGACACAGGGTTTATACAGGTTCGGGCCACTGATGTGGTGTAATACCCTACTCCAGTGTGGTGTGGTGGATTGCCTCTTGGGCTGAGGATGAACAGCCTCCTGAGGAGAGGTGTTCTTGGGCTCGATGAGCTTGTGTGGTTGAGGATGGAATGGATCTGATCCAAGATGAGTTTCCTCCTACTGTGGTGGCTAGTCGTATTTATAGAGGCCCTGGTCCTGTTCCCAAATGTAGGCGGGAAGGGATCAAACAACGGCCAAATTTGAAGGGAGACAACTAGTACAAGTTATCCTGACAAAAGGTGGTCTTCGCCTACCAAAGGCTCTGGTGGTGACGCCGTCCTGGGATCCACGGTGACCTCCGTCCTGCTGTCCTGCTGGTCTTCGTCTTGTTGCACCGATATGGAAACCTTTGTCTGATGCCTAGGGACTCCTCGCCTGCGCCTGCTCCCTTAGCACCAAAGAGGCAACAGGTGCTATGCGCCCGCTAGCGCCCGCCTGGCACCTGCCTGGACTTTGTCATCATGGCTCACGTCATGGGAACCTCGCGAGGTGCCCCTTGCCTTGATCTCTCCGCTCCTCGCGAGCCAGCCTAGCAAGGCTGCCCCTGAGGAGGTCTTGTGTCATCCGTCTCGCGAGGCTTGGCCCCTCGCGAGGGTCCTGAGTGTTTGCTGGTGAAGATGGGCCATACCAGGCCACTAGAGGAGCCATGTCGTGGGCTGCAGGCAGGCAAGTCTGGGGACCCCCGTTCCCAAGACGCCGATAGTAGCCCCCGGGCCCAAGGCGCGCTCAGACTTGGCTTCAAGGCGAAGCCAAGGGGAAAGTGCAGAGCGCTGTGGGCCCCCACAGCCTGCGACCTTGATTGACGTGTGGCGACTGATGGGACGTGGGCGCCTCCACTTCCCCACGCAGCCTCGATTTCCGCCTGGCTAGGCAACTACCGTCGTCTCCATAGCTCCATACGGGCAACACTTTCCACCGCTCCCTCATCTCCTAGGAGGCTGTAGATCTCTTTCCCCGGCTCAACCTGACACCAACTCCCCCCGTCGCCATGGCACCAAGGCGCAAGAAGAAGGCAAGGAAGGAGTCCCGTACCTCGGCCCCTGCGACATTGGTCCTTGAGACTGCCATCAAGCGGCCGGTGGTGCTCAACCAAGAGGTGATGGGCAAGGTGCGCCTGGCACTCGCCATCAATTTCAATGAGTGGGGGCTAACGGCGGCCTGGCCTGCCTCCCACGCTGAAGTGGACATGATGGCCACCGAGGTTCCCATCCATCTCCACGCCCTCTGGGCAGGCTTGATTCCCCCTTCTCCAATTTCTTCGATGTGGTGCTCTCGCACTACCAGATTAACGTGCTGCATCTCGATCCCCAATCCATCATCCTCCTTGCCGTCTTCGCCTTCGTCTGTGAGGCCATGGTGGGCATTGCCCCTTTCGTGGCTCTGCTTCGCCACTTCTTCTCGCTGCACCTGACAGACCCTCTCTAGTGCTCTGGGTGTGTCTCCTTCCATGCCGTCGGAGGAGGCTTCAGGAGGAGGTGGGTGTTCATGGACGTTGGCATGCGCAACCCCCTGCTACTGCTCCCTCGGGTTCCAGCTGTTCCAAGCTCCGGCTAGGGGCATGCGAAGCTCACCGATTGGCGGCTCGCCCATGTCTGGTTCTGGCTCACCGGGTTGAAGGACCTTGGCATGACGACGCCCATGGTGGTGAAGGAGTTCATTCGATGTCGCATCGCTCCACTTTAGCACCACTGTCGGCCAATGTGGACCTTTTTTGGCTACGGGGACCGCATGAGGCTTCAGGCTCCGGCTCTTCCTCCTGAGGCGCGGCGCACGGTGCTCGAGCTCCTGACGGGTGACCCGATGCACTACAAAAAAAGACACATCCGTGACATTTTGGGCCAAACGAAAAAAAATATGTCATACATATGACACTTCTATGACGATAATTGTGACAAAACCCGGTATCATCATAGATGTGGTGGGCTCCTACTTCTATGACAAAAAATCATGATAGAAAATGGGCTTTTCGTCCTGGGTGGGCCGGAGACGCAGCTGCATGACATTCTTTGGGCCGTCCATGACGGAAAAAACCATGGTAGAAGCAAGGGGGAGGAAAATTTCGGGGAGTTCCCGGTTATGGTGGGAGGTCGGGGGCCAAGCGATGCGCGTTTCTCTCATACACGTACGCGCGTGTGTGCGAGGCATTGGCTCTAACTGAACCCGAGCGATTGCACTGCAGGCTATGCGTTACTGAACCCGAGCAATTGATCGATGGCTGTTAACTGAACCCGATCGAGCGATTCCTTCACTACTGCTGCTAACTGAAGCCGATCGATGCTGCCTCTGGGATGAACAGTGAGCGTTGTGGGGGGGGTTGGATTAACAGTAGGCGGTGGCGTTGCCTCTGGATGAACAGGACCCCGTGGTGTGGTGGAGGGCTGGATGAATAGTAGACGATGGAGGGGTGCCCGTGGAGGGGTGGTTGAACAGGACCCCGTGGTGTGGACGGCTAGATGAATAGTAGATGGTGGAGGGGTGCCCGTGGAGGGGTGGTTGAACAGTAGCCGGTGGAGTAGCACGCGGTGGAGGCTGGATGAACAGGAGCCCGTGGAGCCTGGAGGAGGTCGACGGTAGCCCGTGGAGGCTGGAGGAGGTCGACGGTGGAGATGAACAATATCCCGTGGAGTCCCGTTTTGCGGTACGCCACACCCCTCCCGATGAACAGGACCCCCGTTTCGACCGTAGCGCTCCAACACAAGTCCGTTTCGTCCATTTTGCGGTACGCCACACCCCTCCCGATCATCAGGACCCCCGTTTCGACCGTAGGAGGTCCGTTTCGTCTGTTTTGCGGTACACCACACCCCTCCCGATCAACAGGACCCCCGTTTCAACTGTAGGAGGTCCGTTTCCTCTGTTTTGCGGTACGCCAGATCCCTCCCGATCAACAGGACCCCGTTCCGAACATAGAGGTCTGTTTCCTCCGTTGTGCGGTACGCCAGGCCTCGTTTCCATTGCCTGTTCTGTCCAAGCCCTCCTGATGAACACGACCACGCATTCCGTTCCAACCCAGCCGGTTGGCTCCCACGCGTTCCGTTGCCTCCCGATGAACACGACGCATTCCATTGCCTCCCCATGAACACGACGCATTCTGTTGCCTCCCCATGAACACGACGATGTTGTTTCTCCGTTCCGACCCAGCCATGTACACGAGCCCTGGCCGTATGTATGCGCGAGTAGGCGTTCGAGACCTCACCCGTATGTACACATACGTGGCCGTATTTTCTTTCTTGCACCCTGGCCGCTGTACGTACGTGTACATGCTACGTGCGCTCCTCTACTACAACATGTACGCGCCTCTACTGCGACACTTGCGCGCCTCTACATCCACCAGTATATATGTACGTACACATTCGCGACCAGAATGACAACGCTACGTACGCTTCGACCAGGTGGGTCCCGACTGTTAGGCACTTACTTGCCTGCGAAGATGTAGCTGGTGGGTCCCAGCAGTCAGGGGGGCGAATCGTTTTTTTGCCCGGACGCACTTCCTTGCATGCGAAGATGTAGCTGGTGGGTCCCAGCAGTCAGGGGCAAAGGTTTTTTTTCTCGAAATACGGTGGCCCGTCCGGTGGGTCCCCGCTGTCAGGTGGAGGAATAATTATTTTGCATGTAATAAGGAGGCGCTTCCTTGCTGCGGCCGTGGACCCAGCTGACAGCCTCTCCACGTACAGTCAACGTCCGATGGAAGTCGTTCCTTGACCACGTTGACCACGCCGCGCCGAGAGCACCAGGGCGGTGGACGACGGTGAGGCCTAGGAAGGGGATGACATGGAGCCGGGGAAGATGCGGCAGTGGATGCCCACGCGTAGAGGAGTACGAGGGTTCACTGGTTCGCTGCGGTGTGAGGCTGCCGTCGCCACAGAATAACAGGGGGTGTGGGTGAGTAGAGGGATGGCCTGGCCAGCGGTGGGAGTAGTAGGGGGCGGTGAGGCCTCCGCCGCATCGCAGCCGGCAACAGGAGGCAAGAGCACGAGGCACGACCGGCACTGGTTTGGGCGGCTGGAGCAAGAAGACCAGAGGTTGAAGAAGCACTACGGCCATTGGATGGACATCGTACGGTCACTGGAGCTAAAATCGTGCATATTGACTAAGTTGACAAAGCCCTCCGTCCCCTCAACTTAGTAGGCCCACAAGTCAGCCTACCACTATACTGGGTCCCAGCTAACAGGGGGGAGTATTCATTTTTTTGTGCGTAATAAGGAGGCACTTCCTTGCGTGCGAAGATATAGCTGGTGGGTCCGAGTTGTCAGCGGCGGTAACGTTTTTTCGCGAAATACAGAGGCCCTTTCGGTGGGTCCCTGATGTTAGGTGGAGGAATCATTATTTTGCACGTAATAAGGAGGCATTTCCTTGCGTGCGGCCGTGGACCCAGCTGTCGGCCTCTCCACGTATAGTCCATTTCAGATGCATGTCGGTCATTGACCGCGTTGACCAGGCCGCGCCGAGAGCACCAGGGCGGTGGACGACGGCGAGGCCTAGGAAGGGAACGACACGGAGGCAGGGAAGACTCGGTAGTTGTTTCCCACACGGAGGGGAGTACGATTGTACCAGGGTTTACTAGTTCGTCTGCTGTCGCCGAAGAATAACAGCAGGTGTGGGTGAGTAGAGGGATGGCTAGGCCAGCGATGGGAGTATGGTGGGGCGGTGAGGCCTGCGCAGCAGCACAGCTGACGCGGAGAGGAGGGAGCAGGCAGTCTCGCCGGCGCTTGTTTGAACGGCTGGAGCAGGAAGAGCAGAGATTGAAGAAGCACGACGGCCGTTCGATGGACATCCAACAGTCACTGCTTGTGCATCAACCTTTTTTTAGGAAAGCCTCAAATCTGTGGAGAACAGCAGACAACCCATCTGCCATTATTTCTAATAATTTATAGCCCATTTGCTAATTCTTAAGGGTTTTTTGGAGCCCATATTCTTTTTTTTAGCATTACAGCCCATATTGTGGCCACGGTTAAAAAATTATACGAAATTTTGCATATTTCGGTGCAGTCCGAACTGTTTTTAATCCCAAAATTTCGACTCACATTCAAACTGATTTTAAAAATAAATGTATATCAATATAAAATCCAACAAATTCTCCACGCATAAAAATTAATGTAATTTAAAATCTCGAAATGAAAAAAAGATATTTGAAACTAATTGCCAGTTTGATGTGTTTTAAAAATGTACAGCCCATTTCTCATTACTGATAGGCCATTTTCTTAGCCAGCCGAATGAAGATCTCCTCGTCTTGAAAGATTTGCAGCCCAACAGGCCTGACAAAGCGACTTACTTGGCAAATCACAAAAAAACTAGGCTGTGGCTGTGGACCCAGCTGTCATCCTCTCCACGTACAGTACTCTTCCGATGGAAGTCGGTCGTTGACCACATTGACCACGCCGCGCTGAGAGCACCAAGGCGGTGGACGACGGCAAGGCCTAGGAAGGGGACGACGCGGAGCTGGGGAAGACGCGGCAGTGGATGCCCATGCGGAGAGGAGTACGAGGGTTCACTGGTTCGGCTGCGGCATGAGGTTGCTGTCGCCGCAGAATAACAGGGGGTGTGGATGAGTAGAGGGATACCCTGGGCCATCGGTGGGAGTAGTAGGGGGCGGTGAGGCCTTCACGGCATCACAGCCGGCCACGAGAGGCAGGAGCACGCGGCACGACCGGCGCTGCTTTGGGCGGCTGGAGCAAGAAGACGAGAGATTGAAGTAGAATGTCGGCCGTTGAATGTAAATCCAACGCCTTCTTAGGCTTCGACCTACTGGCCCACATGTCAGCCAGTCCATTTGTTTTTTAGTCCATTTGGTGGGCTGGGTGAAACAATGATGTAGCATCTATGCAGCCCGTTTAAATCCCATTTGCATTTTTCTTGAAATCCGAGGACTTGCTGGGCTGGGTGAAAATATCATGTTGGGCTAGACGGAGAAATGTTATAAAAACATAAACACATGATTGCACGTCAGTAAAATCTTTGCAAGCTTATGTACGCAATCACTAGGAGTTAACTTGCCAAGTTATATATAAACAATTATTATTATTATTATTTTGTAACTTTCAACTTATGAAATAAAATATCATTTTAATTTGATGAGTTAATAGTATGTGGGGTGTTATTATTTTTTAGGCTAGACGTGGGACAGTTGAGTGGATTCTAGGGGAAAGTACTGGGAGAAAACTCAGTTTACATCGAAAAAGAAAGTGGGAGAAAATTCAGAGACCTGCTGGGTCCACCTGAGGAGGGGAATATGGAAGGAGATTCAAAGCACGGCAGCCGAGTGAACTAGTTTTTTTTACGAACAAGTGAACTAGTTTACATACATAAGAAAATAGCCACTAAAAAGCAATCAGGTTAATGGGTTCTTAAAAGAAATATTCTGGAAAAAATAGATAATTACGACACATAGGCTAATGCATGAAACACTCAGATGATAAAGGTGCTTATAAACAGATAAAGTACAACATCTAGACCTTCCTGGCACGCTTGATCATGACGATGCGGCTGTCCGTGTACTCGTCGGTTACGGGAAGCAGACACGCCCTCATGTCCAAGATCTGTCTGTACATGTCGTAGCATGTGTATGCATCCTTGGCCGCGTAGGTTATGTAGGCTAGTTTCAGAGGTACCTCCCACGTGTTCAGGTCGTCTTCTTTCATGTTGTTGTATCAGGGGTCGATGATGGTCTCAGCGAGGTCAACCACGGAGTCCTTCTCCTGCCCGTTGCTGATGATCTTGTATTGCTTCTGGATGTCGACAAGCTTGTTGCACCAGATGGTCGAATCGTCGCGTTCTTCCTTCTCTCCGCCGTAGTGAAGGTGCAGTCAGCGCTGCCGATGAAACGGGCGAATGCTCCAGAACCTGGTGCAGCCATAGGACTGAGGCGAGGTAGAGCTTCACCGAGTCCGTATCGTTGGTGTACATCACATTCAACTTGGTGCAGCCATAGGACTGAACGGCGAACTCAAAGGGGAACTCCTTGCTGAAGTCCATATCCAGCAGCCTCATCCCTCGGATCACCATTGGAGTCTCTTCGAGTGAATGAGTGTGTAGGCAGCGGCAGCAGTTCGTTTTTCAGCTCTTGGGGAACTGGATTCAACAGTAAGCTAAGTGTGTATAGGCGACAACAGTTACTACCCCTCCCTCGTCCGCTGCACGCCCGGCAGAAGATGCACCCTCGGCCACACGTCGGTTCACGAGCGGGTCTGTATTGGTACTGTAATAACAGGAGTTAGTGGTCACTTTACTTAAATTTAATTAGCTTTAATAGAAATTTATACTTAAAACAAGCAATGCATTCGCTCGTTCTATCAGTGCCACAGGATCAACATGCACAACAATTAGAATTATTATTCTCAGGACGCACACGATCAACACATTTGTCGCACTTTCACAAAGATAATACTACCAAGTTTGAACTATTTGTTATGGTTGTTGTCATCTGCATCATCATGCCGTGTTTCCCAGCTTGCAAGATTCAGAACCAACAAATAAGATCCAAATAATAAGTACAACAAAGATGCCTACACATCTCATTGATTCCCAGCTTGCAAGATTCAGAACCAACAAATAAGATCCAAATAATAAGTACAACAAAGATGCCTACACATCTCATTGATTCCCAACTTGCAAGATTCAGAACCAACAAATAAGATTCAAATAATAAGTACAACAAAGATGCCTACACATCTCACTGATTCCCAGCTTGCAAGGTTTAGAACCAACCCATTAGAGCCTTTTGATAAAGTGAATGTCGGGATTAAATCCATCTTGGCTAGCCATGTCATACAATCGAAGAACTTGGCGAATGCTCTTGACCGTCACAACATCTGTAGTTGAGTATTCCTGTTTGCACAGCATGTTTGCACAACAGAAACAAGGAGACAGGAGAGCATGATTTCGCTTTAATAGTGTCCTCCTTGAACTCAACCTCCAGCTCTACTTGGATGAGGTCTGCCTGGAGTTCCATGATTCAATTCATGCGCCTTTTTCTGCAGTTCACCTGAAATGAAGCAAAGATTGCATCATTCAGCTAGCAAGAAGTACTTGCTCTTGTGAGCTGGCAGGTTCTTCTTTAGTAGTTGCACTAAAATTGAGGAACATTAAGGTTGGTTGTCCGGCTCATGTAAGGTGCAACTATAATTTTCTTATCCTTTTGTGCAGTTTCACTAAAATAAAGTGCCATTGTGGTGACAGTGATGACTCCATATTGCAAAGGCTAATAAAATATTGCACGAGATTACCAGCAGAACTTGACAGAGATTTTGGAAACTACAATCACCATTTTGTGCAGTTCCACCAAAATTGAGTGATGTCGCCCACGTGACATTTTAGTTGAACTGCACAAGACACTCATTCCAAAAAAAGTGTTTTGTGCAGTTCACCAAAAAGGTCACAATAGCAACAAGGTGAAATGGATATCCCTATATGCACAAAAAGATAGAAAGTAAACAGTTGCTGGTCAATAAGAATATACGAAACATATACAAAATGAAAAGAAGCATCTTAATTATGTTCATGGAAATCACGCAAGGACAGTAGAAATTTTAAAACATTAGCAATGCTTCATGTTACCAGAAGCATTACGATCAACAATGAGATTCCTCAAATATGGGATTACTTTAATGGTGACATTGCTTGTTTACCAGACACAATAAATCAACAATAGCTAAAGAGTTGGTTTAAGGGCATGGGACCGTGGGGACACCAGGACACTCAGCAGTGTAAAGGAGCAACTTACTTATCATACCGGGGAAAATAGCAGGAGTGCCATTTGTAACACAGTTTAATTGCATATTATCACTGGAGGCATTAGATTAACAATAACACTGGTTAGACATGTCCCTAAGGTAACAGTGTGATCGCTTCATTTTACATGCGCCCTTACATTAACAACAACAAAAGGTTGGAATAAGGACATGCGACAGTGGACACATCAGCACAATGTACCTACAAGACGGCATAAAGTGGTGATGCCGAGTTTGTTCATGCTATGTGAGGGCAGCAAACCTAATCCGGGAGACCTTGTACTATGTGAGGGCAGCAAATCTAATCCTGGAGACCTTTTACTATGTGAGGGCAGCAAATCTAATCCTAGAGACCTTTTACTATGTGAGGGCAGCAAATCTAATCCTGAGACCTTTTACTATGTGAGGGTAGGAAATCTAATCCTGAGACCTTTTACTATGTGAGGGCAGCAAATCTAATCCTGGAGACCTTTTACTATGTGATGACAGCAAATCTAATCCTGGACATACTCTGTTGACTTGTCCACCAGCCGCCACTTTCTATCCTTTTTTCAACCAATAATAGATATGTTCCTTATCCAGTTTGTACTACGTTTTCCCATGATTTCCCTTTTCAACCAAGAGACCGGTTGGGTATCCGGTCTCTACTACTTTCACCATATTATTTCCTCTTTGAATCAAGTCCTAGATTCATGCTACAACTTCCCCCCTTTCTTCGTTGTTTGAACAAAGTCCTAGATTCGAATGCATGAAGTAGCTTTACCTCTAATAATACTAAAAATTTAGGTGGCTTTGGAAGAGCTGATGGGAGTAGAAAAAGATGCACATGCAGACACGTGGGGAGCTGGGGCAGTAGAGCAAGGCCACTTTTGAAGAACTTATACCTGAGGATCGCCGGGATGTCGGCGGCGGCAGGTCAGATCTGCGGACAATACGACAAGGAGAAAGAAGGGTCGGAGGACCTCCCGAGCCAGCGCTGTGTCGGAGAGAACGGCACGGGCAGAGGATCGGGCCCCTCCGGCGGCTGTGGGTTTCCTCCCTCGGCGGCGATGGCCACGTGAACGATGCCTGCGGTCGCCAGCACCATCTGGAAACGCTGCGCGGTGCGGGACCACAGGCCGGCGCCTTGGATGATTTGGCACAGCCGACTACCGCTCGCGTCCATCGCCTCCATAGGTGCTTGTGGCTTCTGGTCACTTGGTCTTGGATTGGAGTGAGCGGTGTTGCGCAGAGACTTGGGAGTAGATGGATTGGAGTGGTGGGGCTATACTAGCAAGTAGGTGTACGTACTAGTACAATAGTGGGCTCACATAGCAATTTTGTCAATTCAATTTCTAAAAATGTTTGAACAATTCCACTGGCTCTAAAACTTTTTATGCAACACCACGATGTTGTCATTGAATTATGTGCCAGATTTCAAGATTACCTAAGTTCATTAACTGTAGCGTTTAAATAAAAAACAATGGTGAAATAAATATAAAAATTTAGAAAAGAAAACAAAAAGGCCACTGTACACTTGGGCCACAAGTGCACAGCGCCTGAGGCCCAACCTCCACTCCCTCCTCATCCTTCTGTTCACAGAAGGCGAGTTGGCCGCCTGAGCATCGTCCATGGCAGGGATTGGCCACGCGCCGACCATCGCACGGTCCTCCCTGATATTTAAGAGCTCACCCCTCGACCCCGGAACCCTAGCACCCCCACTTCCTTTCCCTCGCGCCACTATCGCCATCTCCTCCTCTGTCTCGTTCACCTGAGCGCGGTCGCCGATGCGTCGCCATCGATCCCGCGGCCGTCGACGTCTCTAGTGCACGGGAGCACGTCCAGGAGGCCCGACGTGGTTGTCTTCGTCTGTTCTGGGTACCAGATCGAGCCGGAGACCGCCACAACACAGGGATCGACATCATCTACAACCTCTAGGCACCGTGACGCCATCGACGGATTCATCACCGTCACTGCACCCCAGGCCTCCTCGAGCTCGCCCCTGGAACCGCAGTGAGCTCCTCTCCTAAAAACCCCCTTCTCCCTGTTGCTTATTCGCCGCCCTAGCGCCGCCCCGTGAGCTCCGTCCGCCATGGCCGCTAGCTTGCTCCCCTGCCGAGCTCCGTGTACTCACCATGCCCCCGCGCGCCCCCTGCCCCTGTGTGTGCGACGCTCCGGCCGCGCCCAGCGCACGCGCACACCCAGCCGTGTCACCTTCGTTTGTTGTTGGGCGCCTGCCTGCTGCTGCCGCTGCTGACTGTTGCCGCTGCTGCCGCTATTGCTTCTGCTGCTTGCTACTGGCCCGCTGCTGCTGCCAGTGATGTGTGCATGGCCGTTGCTCGCGCTGCAGCCGCCCAACTCACGCGCATATCCGGTTGCTCCCGTGCCATGGCCATGGATGGCCTGTGCTGTTTGCACGTCCGTGTGAGGCCGGCCGGCTCTCTGTACATCCGGCCAAACCATTTAACTAGGGCCTAATTAGATGTTAGTTAGGGTAATTTGTGTTAGGTTAGTTTGTAGTCTATGGCAAGTGGGCCCCTCCCCCATTAAATTAGGTAGATGATTTATTGATACATGTGACAGTGACATGTGGGACACTACCTCCCCTTTTGACCAGTCAATTTGACTTGGTCAATTCGGATTTAAAATTTAATACAAAATTTAAAACATTGTTTCAAACTTTAGAAAATCATAGAAAATTATCCGTAACTCGGATGAAAAACTTTTATACATGAAAGTTGCTCAGAAAAACGAGACGAATCCGAATACGCCCTCCGTTCGTCTATCACACGTCTCTAGCATAGTAGACGTTGAACTTTTCCCCTCCAGTTCATCTGTCTAACAGACGTCCGGAGCTGGGAAAACATTTCTAGATGTCATCCTCCTTCGCCAGTATCGCCTAGCGCTGCGTTAGAACACCTCTAGCACCGCTTATTGTCTTGCTATGCTTATGCTTGCATGTATTTACTGTTTCTTCCCCCTCTTCTTCTCCGGTAGACCTCGAGACCGCTGCTGATGCCCCTGTGATCGACTACGTCGACGACACTTCTTCCTTTTTCAGCAGAGCTTCCAGGCAAGCAAACCCTCCTTGAGCATTCCGATATCGCCCATTTCTTTCCTTCTCATGCTTGCATTAGAACTGCTACTGCTTTCTGTATGATCCTACTCTAATGCATAGCCTATTTGTTGTTACCTGCTTTCATACCTTATCTGCTTATCCTAAACTGCTTAGTATAGGTTGGTTAGAGATCCATCAGTGACCCCCACCTTGTCCCAGTTTCCCTGCTTTATGTTCGATGACTCGATCAACGTGATCGACGTCCAGGCCCCGACACCGCACATCACTTTCCCCTTTTTGTTGCTCGATTCTACAGAGCTACCATCGAGTGACGAGGGTGGAACCTCATACATCACTCCTGATGAGATCTCTGTAGTGTAGCTATCCGGTCGTGGTCATCGAGGGTGATTTCCTCCTTAACCACTTCCATTACGGCTCTGTCGTGCAACCCCTCAAGCGTGAACCTCGAGGGTGGATCCTCTTACATTCACCTGGATGACAACATCGGGTGGAATTCACCGGGGGTGATTCCTCGAGTTTTCCCCTTGGTGTTAGACACACAGTTACTATGGTTACTATGACTTTGCATTGAGCCATGTTACTAAAGACGGGTCGGCCCTGAGGGGTACCCGCGCGAGCTTAATAGCGAGTGATGTGGATTCGGGTTGACCTGAAAGGTGCCCGCGAGATACTTACGAGGCGTGGCCGGGCATTCTTAGCCCTTGCCGCAAGTACTCGAGACGGGGCGACGGGGTCACATCGATCGTGAGTCTCTGCTCGTTACCACGTGCTCCTAATCCACTACGGTTTGGATATTTGATCCGAGGGGCCTTTGGCCTGATAGCAGTAACCATCACGTGGGCATAGTATGGGCGTTCTGCGTCGTATACATCAGCCGAAGCTTAATAGACGTCAGCGACTGAGCGGCACGCACCGGGTTGGACTGCGTAAGCTCCTGCCTTGTTGAAGGAGGTAGCTAGGTCTGCTCATCGGCCGCGTACGCAACGTGCAGGAGTTCCCGGGGAGATGGCCCATGACCCCTGGGGGCATAGGTTTAGTCTGGCGTGTTGACCTCTCTATTAAGCCTAGGTCGGGTTGCGGCGTATTATTTGGCCGAGGCCGGGCATGACCCATGAAAGTGTGTCCGGCCGGAGTTAATCAAGCGTGGTGGGTAAGTTGGTGCACCCCTGCAGGGAAGAAAACATCTACCGATAGCCTGTCCTACGGTAACGGACACTTGGAGTTGTATCCCGATCGATACAACTAGAATTGGATACTTGTGATGAGAACTGGATGGTGATGAGTTTTGGAATGTGTTGATACTTGGATAGTATGGCTCTGGGATTGCTTTCTTGCAGGGAGTCGAGAAAGGATCTCTGGCCGAGGTTGATAATATTACTGCTACTTTACTTTATGCTACTCTACTCCCTCTTGTTGCTGCAAGATGGTGGTTTCCAGAAGATGCTAGTCTTCGATAGGCTAGGCTTTCCCCTTCCCTTCTGGCCTTCTGTAGTTTAGTCCACAGATACAACCCATTCCTTTGATACAGATGCATACTTAGTTTAGATCTGATGTAAGTCTTGCGAGTACTTTGGATGAGTACTCACGGTTGCTTTGCTACTTCTTTTCCCCCATACCCGATTGTTGCGACCAGATGACGGAGCCCAGGAGCCAGACGACGCCACTGATGACTACTACTACCCGGAGGATGCCTACTACTACGTGAAGACCGCCGACGACTAGGAGTAGTTAGGAGGCTCCCAGGCAGGAGGCCTTGCCTTTTCGATCATTGTTGCTTTTGTGCTAGCCTTCTTAAGGCAATCTTGTTTAACTCATGTCTGTCCTCAGATATTGTTGCTTCCACTGACTCTTGTGTATTCGAGCTTATGTATTCGAGTCCTTGAGGCCCCTGGCTTGTAATATAAAGCTTGTCTTATTTTAATTTGTGTCTAGAGTTGTGTTGTGATATCTTCCTGTGAGGCCTTGATCTTGATCGTACACATTTGCGTGTATGATTAGGGTACAATTGAATCGAGGGCGTCACATGTCTTGCATTGCTTAGTTTAGACATCATATGCACAATATTGAATTATATCTGCTTAGTTTAGTGATCATACATGCGAGTGCCAGCTGCTTAGTATATGAATCAATTATGTCAATTATATCATGCCATCCTGTATACTTAGACAACATGTATGTGAATTATTTCATCCCAACCTATTTTAGAAAGACATCATATAGTTTTGTCATGTCATCCTGTTTAGGTACTCATCATATGTTGAATTATGCCATTATATCCTGTTAAGTTATCCATCATATATCTGAAACTGTGTCATGCTATCCTGTTTAGTTAGGCATCATATATGTGAAATTGTGTCATGTTGTCCTGTTTGGTTAGACAACATATATGTGAATTACCACATCTGTCTATCATACAATGTCTGTACATTCAATTTATTTTCTTGTTTATCAGCCATTTGAATTGGAGGGGGTGATGGCAGTATCTAAGGGAGAAAAACCCCGTTCTTCACAAAAGACAGTGCTACCCGTCGATGCAGATAGAACCATGGTTGGACTGGCCTACAAACTAGCCCCACCACACATAATCGAGACTCTTCCAGATTGCACACTTACACCGTTGGGCAGAGAACCAGCTACAACCCATCTAACCGCAACCCCAGCGGATAGTAACCCACTTATAGTTGACAAAGCACCATGTCCACCACAGAGTACCCCCACACGAGCAGTTTGTAAAGCTACTGCAGTGCCCAAAGCACAAAGACCAGCACAGCTAACCCAAACTCCACGTTTAAAGCAGAAGAGCAACTGTTCTTAGGTCAGATTCCGTAGCTATGGTCCATACTCCTTTGTTGTTGCATCACTGTATTTACTCATACCAACTACTTTTGAATTTGAAGGATCCAATTGAAACTCCAATGGCGCAACAGGTATGTTTTAAACCTATTTCTTTAACTGGATTGCTGTTCTAACTTCTTGCTCTATGTTGATTTCAGTTTAAGTTTTATAAACAGTTATGTTCTCATGTGATGCACATTACAAGTGCTGTCAATGCTGTGTAGTTTCTCACACTTATATTCTGTCTATGCTGCTGTGTCTTAAAAATATATGAGTTGAATTGTGTCTCTATCTTGATTAGGGAACATAAACTAGAATGATATGGACAATACAGTGACCATAGTACATAGATATATGTTTGTTTCATGCTGTTATCCTGTCCACCTTACTACTGAACCGGTTTACCAAAATGAGTTTCGTATACTACAAGCTAAACATGTGATGTGTCTGCTTGTTTCTCTTGTAGTATGCAAACAGAATATTGGAGAAGAGCACCCCACTATGCAATGGTAGAGAAAGTAATGCAGATAAGGTTCAAGATAGTGAGACAACCATGTTGGTCTCCAAGAAAGGTGATAAAAACGATCTTGTAGACAGTGAGAAAACCCCACAGTCCTGCGTTGATGTAGTGTTCGAGTTACTGGCCAGTACCACTGGCACAAGCTCTTCAAACTCGCTGCCTGAATCACTTCGGCTTCTTCAGTCTCAGCTACAAGCTGAAAGGCATCAGTCAGCTGTGCTGCGGCAAGAAGCCGAAGGACTAAGGAAGTCCCTGCAGAATTCAGATGCGTACTTTCTTGCGCAACAGCAAGCGCTGGAGGATTTAAGCGCCAAAAAAGAGAAAGTTAATAAGCTTGCTAAGCATCTTGCCAGCATTATGGGTACCCAGGATGTTGTTTCTTGAACTCTTCTGAAGTGGTTTCAGTTCTGGACTTGTTTTGCTGCGGCGTTTATATGCTGCTTTGTTCCCTATATTTGCACTGGTGGCGAACTTTGATGCCCAGTGGATGTAATATGTGTAATAGCCGTGACAGCCTAGCATAAGTTGCTTGCTTATTTATTTCCTTGTTGTATTGTTTATTTGTTTGCTTGTAGTCAGTGCAGTTCTTTTTCCATGGTTTGCTAGTGGCTACAATAACCTATTTTTTAAAACTAGGCCACAATAACCATGGGCTAATATTTACTGTAATGACACTGGGCCTCCTACGGGTCATAGAAACAGTGGGTCTTCTACGGGCTGTAGAAACAGTAGGCCTTCTACGGGCCGTAGAAACAATGGGCCTTCTACGGGCCGTAGAAACAATGGGCCTTCTACTGGCCGTATCATCAATGGGCCTTATACGGGCCGTATGATCGATTGGCCAAACATGGGCCAATAACAGGCCGCATTATGGCCGTAAACGGGCTAGAGTTGGAATCGTCCTTTCATGGGCCGACCATAACGGGCCATCGTTAATAGGCTGTATTTGACGACGCTATGAAAACGGCCCAACGTATTAACAGACCACAAACGGGTCGACTGTAACCACGGGCTGAATTTGGCCCACAAGCAGAAAATGACAGTAATGGGTCATAAGTAAACGAATGCTGGAAATGAGCCCAAGAATAAATGGGCTCTGAGAAGGCCGAAAGATAACATGGGCTGGAAACGGCCCAACGGAATAATGCGCCGTTAATGGGTATAAAGTTATAAACTGTTCATTACGGGACAGTTTCACCATGGGCCGTTAATGGGTGTAAAGTGATACACTGTTCATTACGGGCCAGTTTCACCATGGGTCGTTAATAGGCTAAGAGTTACATAGGGCCTCATATGGGCCGAAAGACGTCATGGGCCATACATGGGCCAGAAGTGAAAACGGGCTGGAATCATATTGGATGGCCCAAATGACGCTACTGGGCCTCATTCGGATAGGGCATAACGGGCCTTGGGTTAGCGGGCTGTAAATAGGCTATATGCGAATAGGCCGTTAACAGGCTTTCCATGGGCCGGCCTGCCACCTTTTAAACAAGTCAAACGGGCCGGCCTTTTCACAGGAATGGGCCTCTGTTGGGCCGTGCCACGTGTCGACGTATCATAGGCGCCTTCTGTCCAATGAGTGGATGACATCTGTCACAACGATGAGTTGACACGTGTTTCCTCCAGCCAATGATGATTTTACACGTGGAAAATCCCCATTGGTCGGGGCTGTTAACAGGTTATTGGATCCAAAACCCGACCCGATAGCTTAACGGCGTTCCGTTACGGTGGATGCCACGTGTCGGTCACCCTTGACGAAAGCACTTCTGTGACGCGCGATTTATCGTCATGGAAGTGCAAACTTCCGTGATGATAATTTTGGTAATGTCATGGAACACTTCTATGACAGCACAGGTATGACTATCTTGATTCTGTCATAAAATCGTCATGGATGTACATGCATGACAAAAAACACGACCTACTATGACAAACATGTATCATCACGGAAGTGTATTTTTTTTGTAGTGATGCCAGCCAACCTGCCGGAGGAGGGCTGTCTTTTGTACTGCTGCTCGAACATGGCGGAGTTTGTGAAGCAGATGCCTCTTTTCTATGAATGGGGACCACGCCTAGTTGGCCTTGAAGGGCCTTGTGAGAGCCCTGTCTTCGTGGGCCCCCTTCCTGCCACGAGCACGGGTCCCGCCCGAGGAGCAGGCGTCATATGTCTCCAACGTATCTATAATTTATGAAGTATTCATGCTATTATATTATCAACCTTGGATGTTTTATATGCATTTATATGCTATTTCATATGGTTTTCGGGACTAAAGTATTAACCTAGAGCCCAATGCCAGTTTTTGTTTTTCCTTGTTTTAGTGTATCCAGAAAAGGAAAATCAAACGGAGTCCAATTGACCTGAAACTTGACGGAGCTTATTTTTGGACAAGAAGAAGGCCATGGAGTAAAAGAGTTGGGCCAGAAGAGTCCCGAGCTGCCCACGAAGGTCGGAGGCGCGCCCCCTACCTCGTGGACAGCCCAGAGACCCCCTAAGTTGTTTTCAACGCCAAAACCTCTTATATATACAGAAACCTCCAGAAATTAACCTAGATCAGAAGTTCCGCCACCGCAAGCCTCTGTAGCCATGAGAAATCAATCTAGGCCCTCTCTAGCACCCTGTCGGAGGGGACCATCATGACCGGAGGGCATGGAGGAGGATCCCGGAGGGGCCATCATCACCATGAAGGCCAAGGACGAGAGGGAGAACCTCTCCCCATCTGGGGGAAGGCCATGGAGGAGGAAGCACAAGGGGGAGAACCTCTCCTCCTCTCTCTCAGTGGCACCAGAGTGCCATCGGGAGGGGAATATTAGTCGCGGTGATCGTCTTCATCAACATCAACATCCTCATCTCTTTTACGCGGTCCACTCTCCCGCACCCCGTTGTAATCCCTACTTAAACATGGTGCTTTATGCCACATATTATGATCCAATGATGTGTTGCCATCCTATGATGTTTTGAGTAGATATCCTTTGTCTTTGGGTTGATTGATGATCTAGATTGGTATGAGTTGTATGTTTTACTTTGGTGCTGTCCTATGGTGCCCTCCGTGTCGCACAAGCGTGAGGGATTCCTGCTGTAGGGTGTTGCAATATGTCCATGGTTTGCTTATTGTCTGTGTTGCGTGAGTGACTGAAACACAAACACGGATAAGCGGGACATGGCGTATGGGAATAAAGAGGACTTGATACTTTAATGCTATGGTTGGGTTTTACCTTAATGATCTTTAGTAGTTGCAGATGCTTGCTAGAGTTCCAATCATAAGTGCATATGATCTAAGAAGGGAAAGTATGTTAGCTTATGCCTCTCCCTCATATGAAACTGCAATAGTGATTACCGGTCTTGTTAACAATTGCCTAGGACAATTCCGCACACCGATCCACCATTATTCCACACTCGCTATTTATAATATTTAGTAATATATTCTAACTTTATGATAACAGCACCTACTTTCATATTTTAGTTCTCCGGTATCATACAAAGTTATCCTCTTCATACCCACAATGTAGTTTTATTTCTTGTTGCTAGTTGGAAGCAAACATTCGGTGTACGTAGAGTCGTATCAGTAGCAGATAGGATTTGAGAGAATATTGATCTTACCTTTAGCTCCTAGTGGGTTCGACACTCCATACTTATCACTTCCACCATTGGAAATTGCTACGATGATTCCCTGCACTTGGGGATTATCAAGCTCTTTTCTGGTGCCGTTGCCGGGGAGCAATAGCGTGGGGTTGATATTCTTGTGTATGCTTGTTTGCTTTCTTCACTAAGTTGATTTTGTTTTTCATTTTTTGTTTCTGTTTAGTTGTGGGTGAAACATATTTTTTTAAAGAATAAAAATACAAAAAAATTACTTGCCTCTCATGCCTAAAAAGTTTTTCAAAAAGAGAAGTGATTGGAAAGTTATGCATTGAAGAAGTGAGGGTCGACCTTGAGCACTCGTGTTCATGCTCATGGAAACAATGTAGAATTTTTCATGGAAGTTTCTCTGTAAATAATTATCCCCTTATATATATCCATTGTATTATAAAAATAATGTGCCAATCTTTGGTTTTAGGATGATTAGATTGCTTGCTTACTATGTGCAGAACAAAAACAGAAACTTTGGCTGTAGCACATGATTTTATTTTTTTACTGGAAAGTCAAATGGGTCTGAAACTTTTTGCACATTACTTCTGTACAAATTGTTCAAATTTTCAAATTTATTTCATAATTTTTGGAGTTACAGAAGTTTACTAAACCTCCAAATTACTACAGACTGTCCTGTTTTAGATAGATTCTGTTTTTCGTGTGTTGTTTGCTTATTTTGATGCATCTATGGCTAGTATCGGAGGGTATGAACCATAGAGAAGTTGGAATACAGTATATATAGTTCTAATATGAAATTGGAATGAGCTTGAAACAGTGCCTAAAGGTAGTGATTTGCTTTATTATACTAACGGATCTCACAAAGTTTTTGTTAAAGTTTTGTGTGGATGAAGTGTTCGAAGAACGAGGAGTTACCGATGTGAGAAGAATAAAGAGAGGCAAGAGCTCAATATTTGGGATGCCCAATGCACACCAAGTAAATATTCTAAGGCTACTCAAGCATCTAAGCTTGGGGATGCCCCGGTTGGCATCCCATCTTTCTTCTTCAACAATTATCGGTATACCTTGGTTTTTGTTTTGTTCACATGATTTGTGTCCGTTGTGTTTTTCTTTAAGAAACATGCTAGTATGAGATGTCCCTTCATCAATTTATATAATACTTCATGAGCTTCACTTATATCTTTTAAGTATGATCTTATAGACTTGCTCTTTCAGCTTCGCTTAAATCTTTTGAGTATGGTTCTATAGAATGCTTCGTGTGCTTCACTTATACATTTTGAGCTTGGATATTGGTTATTCTATATTAATTGTAGAATCCTCCATGAAATTCACTTATATCTTTTGGAGTATGAATAATACTATCATCTAAAGCGGGTTTGGAAGAGTGTCAACTTTAGGAACTAGTGATCCCGCTATTCCGAATGAGAAGAATTTTCCTTATGTGGAGAGTAGAAAAAATTATATGCTTGTAGATCATGAAAAGAATGCTTTATGTGATGGTTATATTGTCGAATTAATTCATGATTCTACTGAAAATTATTATGAGGGAGGAATACATTTTTTTAGGAGTTGCAATATTATCAAGTTTCCTCTCTATATGCTTAAAGTTTTGAAGTTATAGTTGTTTTTCCTTCCTATGCTAATTGATTCTTGTTCCTATAAATTATGTGCTCACAAAATCCCTAGGCATAGGAAGTGGGTTAGATTTAATGTGCTAGTCATATTCTTCATGATGCTCTCTTTATGTTTCAATTCTTATCTTTTATGTGAGCATCATTGAAATCATCATGCCTAGCTAAAAGGCATTAAAGAAAAGCGCTTGTTGGGAGACAACCCAATATTTACCCTTACTGCTTTTGTGTGTTCTCATGATTAAGCTACTGTATTAATAATGTATTATAGCTTTTGTTTCAATAAAGTGCCAAGTAAGACCTTTGGGAAGACTTGGGTGAAAGTTAATGTGATCTTGCTGTAAAAAAACAAAAACTTTGCGCTCATGAGATTAGCTGCCATTTTTTACAGAAGAGTGAGATTGAGTTGATTATTTTTTCAGAAGATTAATAGACAAATTCCTCACGTCCACCAATTTATTTCAGGATTTTTGGAGTAGCATAAATATGGTTGGTGTTCAGATCAGTACAGACTATTCTGTTTCTGACAGATTCTGTTTTCATTGCATAGTTTGCTTGTTTTCTAGTTTCTATGGCTTATATTCCTCAATATAAATTGTAGAAATGATATGGTACAGTAGGCATTGTGTGAGAACAATTATGATCCTTGTATTTGATAGTACCAAAGTGAATGGTTTACTCTTTATCATACTAACCTATCTCACGAAGTTTCGTTAAGTTTTGTGTGATTGAAGTTTTCAAGCTTTTGGTGAGATATCGATATGAGGAGAATAAGGAGTGGAAAGACCCTAAGCTTGGGGATGCCCAAGGAATCCCAAGGTAATATTCAAGGAAGACTCAAGCGCCTAAGCTTGGGGATACCCCGGAAGGCATCCCCTCTTTCGTCTTCAAAATTATCGGTATACCTTACTCGGAGCTATATTTTGATTCGTCACATGATATGTGTTTTGCTTGGAGCGTATTTTCAATTTTACTTGCTGTTTGAATAAAATCATTGTATCTTAAATCTTGAATGAAAAAAAAGAATCCTCCCATGGCTAGTTAATTATTTGACTACTCAGTGTCCTTCACTTATATCTTTTTGGAGTAGTTTGTCATTTACTCACGTGCTTCATATATATCCTATGAGTAAATGGTTGAATGAATTGGATATCATAAATCTGAATTTATATATGTTTCATATGCTTATACCATGGGGAATAATGACTTCACACAGAATAAGTATAGGTAGTAAACTTATTGAAAGTTAGCAAACGTAGAAATGGTCACTTGAACAATTCATGAAAGAATATTGAAGGAAGAGAGATTTCACATATAAATATACTATCTTGGACATCTTTTGTAATTATGAGCACTCATTAAAATATGACATGCTAAAAGGTTGATGTCGGACAAGGAAGACAACGTAATGGGTTATGTTTTCTTATATCCAAAATAAAGTATATTGTCTTGGATCATCCGACATGTTGAGCTTGCTTTTCCCCCTCATGCTAGCCAAATTCTCTGCACCAATTAGAGATACTACTTGTGCTTCCAAACATTCCTTAAACCAGTTTTGCCATGAGAGTCCACCATACCAACCTATGGATTGAGTAAGATCCTTCAAGTAAGTTGTCATCGATGCATGCAATAAAAATTGCCTTCTAAATATGTATGATCTATTAATGTGGAGAAAATAAGCTTTATACGATCTTGTGATGTGGAAGAAATAAAAGCAACGGAATGCATAATAAAGGTCCATATCACAAGTGGCAATATAAAGTGACATTCTTTTGCATTAAGATTTTGTGCATCCAACCATAAAAGTGCATGACAACCTCAGCTTCCCTCTACGAAGGGCCTATCTTTTACTTTTATCTTCTACCCTTATGCAAGAGTCATGGTGATCTTCACCTTTCCTTTTTACATTTTATCCTTTGGCAAGCACATTGTGTTGGAAAGATCCAGATATATATCCAATTGGATATAAGTTATCATGAACTATTATTGTTGACATTACCCTTGAGGTAAAAGGTTGGGAGGCGAATCTATAAGCCCATATCTTTCTCTGTGTCCGATTAAAACTATGAACCCATAAATATCACGTGAGTGTTAGCAATTGTGAAAGATTAAATGATAGTTGAGTATGTGGAGTTTTGCTAAATCAAAGCTCTGACATAGACCCTTCCTGAAAAAAAGATGAATTGCAATTGTTTGATGACTGAGAATATAGTTTGTTAGTTTCAAGAAAGTTTATGATCTATACTTTAACATGTGAATATCTTGTTACTTGATCATGAAATTTTTTATGAAGATGAGCTACTGTTATGATATATAATGATGCTAGAAAAAGTGACTGGAACTATCATCGATAAAACTTATGCACTTGCTAGCATTCACACTTCATAAATTATTTCTTTTATCATTTACCTACTCGAGGACGAGCAGGAATTAAGCTTGGGAATGCTGATACGTCTCCAACATATCTATAATTTACGAAGTATTCATTCTATTATATTATCAACATTGGATGTTTTATATGCATTTATATGCTATTTTATATGGTTTTTGGGACTAACCTATTAACCTAGCGCCTAGAGCCAGTTTTTGTTTTTTCCTTGTTTTAGAGTACCGTAGAAAAGGAAAACCAAACGGAGTCCAAGTGACATGAAACTTGGCGGAGCTTATTTTTGGACCAGAAGAAGGCTGTGGAGTAAAATAGTTGGGCCAGAAGAGTCTCGGGCTGCCCACGAGGGTGGAAGGCGCACCCACCCCCCTAGGCGCGCCCCCTACCTCGTGGACAACCCGGAGACCCCCCCTAACATGTTCTCGATGCCAAAACCTCTTATATATACATAAACCTCCAGAAATTAACCTAGATCAGAAGTTCCGCCGCCGCAAGCCTCTGTTGCCACAAGAAATCAATCTAGGCCCTCTCTAGTACCCTGCCGGAGGGGGACATCATCATCGGAGGGCATGGAGGAGGATCCAGGAGGGGCCATCATCACCATGAAGGCCAAGGACCAGAGGGAGAACCTCTCCCATCTAGGGGGGAGGCCATCGAGGAGGAAGCACAAGGGGGAGAATCTCTCCTCCTTTCTCTCGATGGCACCGGAGTGCCATCGGGAGGGGAATCATCGCCGCGGTGATCGTCTTCATCAACATCACCATCGTCATCACCATCCTCATCTCTTTTACGCGGTCCACTCTCCCGCACCCTGCTGTAATCACTACTTGAGCATGGTGCTTTATGCCACATATTATGATCCAATGATGTGTTGCCATCCTATGATGTTTTGAGTAGATATCCTTTGTCTTTGGGTTGATTGATAATCTAGATTGGTATGAGTTGTATGTTTTACTTTGGATCTATCCTATGGTGACCTCCATGTCGTGCAAGCATGAGGGATTCCTGCTGTAGGGTGTTGTAATATGTCCATGGTTTGATTATTGTCTGCGTTGCATGAGTGACTAAAACACAAACATGGATAAGCGGGACATGGCGTATTGGAATAAAGAGGACTTGATACTTTAATTTTATGGTTGGGTTTTACCTTAATGATCTTTAGTAGTTGCAGATGCTTGCTAGAGTTCCAATCATAAGTGCATATGTCCTAGAAGAGAAAGTATGTTAGCTTATGCCTCTCCCTCATATGAAACTGCAATAGTGATTACCGGTCTTGTTAACAATTGCCTAGGACAATTCCGCACACCGATCCACCATTATTCCACACTCGCTATTTATAATATTTAGTAATATATTCTAACTTTATGATAACAACACCTACTTTCATATTTTATTTCTCCAATATCATACAAAGTTATCCTCTTCATACTCACAACGTAGTTTTATTTCTCGTTGCTAGTTGGAAGCAAACGTTCGGTGCACGTAGATTCGTATCAGTGGCAGATAGGAGTTGAGAGAATATTGATCTTACCTTTAGCTCCTTGCGGGTTTGACACTCCATACTTATCACTTCCACCATTGGGAATTGCTACGCTGATTCCCTACACTTGGGGATTATCAAGGCGCAGGGGGCGGTCGCTGTCGGGCGATGGCGACACTGCTGCTGAGGAATCGACACCACTCGGGGCTCCTAAGGTGCCACCCCCCAGGACCCTGGAAAGCCATCCTGATGAGGCGGCCTTGGGGCGACGCGGTCCGATGCTCCTGACGCCGGAGCCCCCGAGGCCTCGCTGAACCTCCATGAGGCGAGCACCAAGGTCTCAACGCGGTCCGGCACCCCTGAAGTCACCTCCTCAGGGGTCGCACCATCTGCGCCTGGCCTTGGTGGCCGCGCCCTGGGCCTCGGCCGGCTCCACCTGAACTTCGCGGCACTCTGCAAAAGGAGGGGATCTCCAAGCTGCAGTGGTGACGCCTTCCGGCCATTGAAGCAGAGGAAGTACATCGCTATTGATGAGTGAGTACCTTATCTTCGTAATTTCCAGGGTGCCGCTTCTCCTCCTAACCGTGATTCCTTAGGGTTCCTTCTGCCAAGGTGACGAAGTCTCCCAAGAAGCAACCTCCTCCTGCCTCGAGTCCTTTGCTGACCTTGAGTGCCTCAAGCCAGCCTACAGCACCTGGTGTGAGGTAAGCCGGAGAGGCAAGAACGCTGCCTTGGCGCCTCGACCCCGCATTCTTGCCGTTCGCTCTTTGCGGCCTTGCTTAGGGCGCGGAAGGTGTGCCGAGGGCTCTTCCTCTGGTTATTGAGCGCAGCTGGGTGGCCTCTGTCCTGGCCTCTCCTTCGGGTAACGAGCCTTCGCCCCTCCGCGCCCCCGTCCGGGCCCGAAGGGTGGCTGGAAAGGTGCTGGCCTCCAGCCCTCTGTTGGGAGGAGGCGAGCCACCTCGAACCTCTTCAACAACTCCCTGCATGGAGGACGGACCTGGTTGCGCATTCGAGCTTGCGCGCAGGCGGGGTGCCGTCTGTCACGAGCTCTTCCAGGAAGCTATGGGTGCGCTGAGCCAGCTCGGGGAAGAGCTTGTGGATGTGGACGCTCGCTTGGAAACCGAGGGTCTTCGGTTGGTGGATGAATGGAGTCAATTGAAGGTGGCCATCAGCCTCGGGCGCCTTCAACATGAGCACGCTAACGCAGACGCCGAGGCATCCCTTGCAACCTCGTGTGAGGCCAGCGCCCGAGCCTTGGAGGAGGCCAGGGAGGCAGACCACCGCCGCGAGGTTGTCGAGAAGCGTAGGCAGGAGCTTCAGGCCCTGAATGCCCTCCTGGAGCAGCAGGCGGAAGCGCACAGAGCTGCCTTGGCATCAATGAAGGGGGTGCTGGCTGATGAGGAGGAGGTCTTGAAGCGCGAGGAAGCGCTAATGCTGGAGTCCACAGAGCGCAGCCTCGAGCTTGAGTGGTTGGAGGTGAGGGAGCGTCAGGTTGCTCAGGCGGGAGATGTTGTCAGCGCGCGCGAGGCCAGGATCCAGGAGGAAGTGGACCGCCGGGCGGAGGAGGCTCGCGCTGACCTTGCCAATAGGTACGACCTGAAGCTGAAGCTCGTGGCAGTCGAAGCTGAGGGCAGGACCACCGCCCTTAGGTAGAGGTTGACTGAGGCGGAGCAGCGCGAGAAGGCCGATGCAGCTGCTTTGATCTCCGTGTGGGTTGAGCTAGCCTCCGCCCGTGCTAAACTGCTTCCGCTTCAGCAGCGAGTTACCACCGCCGAGTCCCTTGTGCAGCAGAGCAGGGAGGAGGCGATCCGCTGACGGATGTTGTAGCGCGAACACGCCCCCATGCTCCATGACCATCTTAGCTTCTTCACTGACATCATCACACGCCTGGAGAATACGCCCCTCATCCCCATCCAGAAGACTACGCCGGCCACCTTAGCTTCTTCGCTGACATCATCACACGCCTGGAGAACCGGGCTGAGAGATCTTGCGAGCTTGTTGACGAAAAGAGTCGTGGCCTCCTCGGGCACGTGTTTTCCCGCGTCTTTAGCCATCTTCAGAATGCCGACCCCAACTTCGACTTCGACACCACCATAGCCCCAGTCCCCGGGGCTATTCGGGGCGACCTGGCGCGCTGGGTGGATGATAACGTGGATGCTCTAGTTAGAGCTTTCGCTTCTGATGATGATGTTGTGGTGGTAGCGGTGGATGAAGGCGGCACGATTGATGATGGTGTGGATTGTGCCAGCGATAATTACAGTGGTGCCAGCGACGCGCATGATGACGACCCAGAGGATGCGGCGAGCGACATGTCCGACTGAACCTGCACTCCTTTGTTTTGAACCTGCATGGAAAAGTTTGTGCACGGCCCCTCGGGGCATAAGAGCATTTTGGGGAGGGGTAGCCCCTCATGTAATCAGACTATTGTTTTATTCCTTGGACCAGACTTAAAGCGTGGTTTTGTAAGCTCGCAAGCCCCTCGCAGGCGTGCGGTTGTAACTTACCTTGGCCCAGGTAGGCTTTACACTGATTTGGCTGCTGCGGATGTGTATTTTCTCGAGGGGAGTCCTTCGCGGGCTCGCGAGGCTTGGGGCTCCTGAGGAGTCTGCTAGTCCGCCCGAGAGGGCCTCGCGAGGAGTGAGCGCCAGTCATGGCGGGGTGCGCGTGCGGCGCGCGTATGCAACGCCCAGCCCCCGCTCGCGAGGTGCACGGAAGGAGGGAGACGGCAGATGCAAACCTCAAATCAAGGCACGAATCCAGAAAACTCAAAAAATTAATACGAACGAGAAAAGGCACCCCCCGCGATTGCCAAAGGAAATACGACTTCAAATTCAAATCAAAAAGGCTGCAAATTGAGCTACAGAAAAAGGGAGTGAAAGCAAAAGGTCGCGTCCGTCACCTAGTTAGTCTTCTTGTCTTCTCACCAGCACAGAGCCTAGTGCCTTTGCCAGCCGTGATCTTAGTCATTGGGGGACAGTGTCGACGGCCAGCGTGGGGCATGGTGCTTCCACTAGGACATGGGCGGGAGCCCCGAGGCTCGAGGGCGGCTCTCCGAAGACTCTGGGGTGTGTACAACCCCACTCATTATTACGTGAGAGTGTCACAGGTGGAGACCTTCACAGGCGCGAGCCTTGCTTCATATCGCCAGATGAGGGCACCGCCTTGCACCACCCTCGACCACCGTTGGAGCGTCCGGAAACCAGGTCGAGGCCAAGGGGTAGAGGGGATGCCAGCGGCGCCCTCGGCGACCACGGGCCCTCTGCTGGGGGGAGGGCTCGTCGGCGCCTCCCCGGCAGAGGACCTACCTCCGGGTGACGCCTTGCCCCATGTGACATGGGGGTGGGGCTTGCTCCAGACTCCTTCCGCGCAGCCCCCAGTGCGCTGCCCCTGGCTGGGGTGGGGCTGCAGCGCTGGGGGCGCCGTCTGCCAACATGGCCTGGTCCACCTGTGACCCATGGTTAGCGTAAGCCTGCTTCTGAGTTATCAGCGGTACCCTGTGGTGGTTGCCGTCGGCGGGGGCGGCGAGGCTCCTGGGTGGCTTGTAGAAAGCCTCGGTTTCCAACATCTCTTATTCCCAGCGCGGCTCGTGGAACGTGCAGGGGTCGTCCTCTGGCATGTACTCCTGATTCACCATACGGGGCACATAGGCTTCTTGAGTTGCCTCGCCGGAACTTCCGCCAAGGCACCCCACGCTGCCGAGCCTGGCATGCCTTCCTAGTGGCCGTGGGGTGGCGCTCGATTGGGGCCGTGAGGAGCAACGCCCGCGCCCATGCTGCCTAGGGAGACGAGGGCGCAGCCGGGTGTCTGACACCGCCGATCGTGCCAATGCTGGCGAGCCCTCCTGGTGCACCTGGGAGCGCGCGGGCGTGACGAGGCCCGTCGTGTGACCTGGCCACAACTTGAGATGTGAGTAGGGAGTAGAAAGGGGGTGTACCCCTGGCCGCAGCATCCAACAGCTTGGCGACGCATTCCAGCAGCGCGTCGCGGCCGCTCTCCATCAGCCGGCACCGCAGCAGCTCCCGCGCCACCACGAGCGCGTCTCGCATATTCGTCTATTCCCGTCGGGTGTGTGGCGCCGCCATTGCTGCGTAGCTTACGGATCTTGCGGCGGCATCCGCGCGCCACGGTGTAAGGGCGACGGACGTTGATCCGCGCTGCCCGCATCCGCGGGCGTTGGGCGGCGCGCAGGCTGCCTAGAGCGTGGAGTTGAGGTCTTCTGGAACGGATGGAGGTGCTCAAGTTGGCCGGGGCCCCCAGTGGTCGGCCTGGGCCCTCGGATCATCAGACATCAGAGATGCGGGGCGACGGCGGATCGGTCGATGAGGAAGAGAACCTTGGCACACCCCTACCTGGCGCGCCAAATGTCAGATTTCAGGTTTCGGCAAAACCCTCGAGGTTCGAACACTAGGGTGTGCATGAAGTTCTCTCCCTTCCCAAGCTCACCCACGATCCCAAGGCTCAGCACATCGAACTCGAGGAACAAAGGACACAGGGTTTATACTGGTTTGGGCTATCGATGTGGTGTAATACCCTACTCCAGTGTGGTGTGGTGGATTGCCTCTTGGGCTGAGGATGAACAAGTACAAGGGAAGAACAGCCTCCTGAGGAGAGGTGTTCTTGGGCTCGATGAGCTTGTGTGTTTGAGGATGGAATGGATCCGATCCAAGATGAGTTGCCTCCTACTGTGGTGGCTAGTCCTATTTATAGAGGCCCTGGTCCTCTTCCCAAATGTAGGCGGGAAGGGATCCAACAACGGCCTAATTTGAAGGGAGACAACTAGTACAAGTTATCCTGACAAAAGGTGTTATTCGCCTGCCAAAGGCCCTGGTGGTGATGCCGTCCTAGGCTCCACGGTGACCTCCGTCCTACCGTACTGCTGGTCTTGGTCTTGTTGCACCGATATGGAAACCTTTGCCTGATGCCTAGGGACTCCTTGCCTGCGCCTGCTCCCTTAGCAACAAAGAGGCAACAGGTGCTCTACACCTGCTGGAACCCGCCTGGCACCCGCCTGGCCTTGGTCGTCATGGCTCACATCACGAGAACCTTGCGAGGTGCCCCTTGCCTTGATCTCTCTGCTCCTTGCGAGCCAGCCTAGCGAGGCTGCCCCTGAGGAGGTCTTGTGCCGTCCACCTCATGAGGCTTGGCCCCTCGCGAGGGTCCTGAGTGTTTGCTGGTGAAGATGGGCCGTACCAGGCCGCTAGAGGAGCCACGTCGTGGGCTGCAGGCAAGCAAGTCTGGGACCCCCGTTCCCAGGATGCCGACACAAGACAATCGAGGATCTTCAGGAGATGCGAGCCATGCGCGGCGAGCGTCGCATCGCACCACCGGGTGCATCCGTGGCCCCTGACATGGGCGGCGGTCTGCGCGTCTACCTCAACTTTCCAGGCCTCAACAGGGTGCTTCGCAGGACCTCTTCTGGCCATCCCGCATTGGCCGGAGTGGGGGTTACCCCTACATCTACGCCTGCATGTTGTTCGGCCTGCTGAACGTGGCTGCCTCGTACCAGCATTTCGCGCAACGTGTGTGTGTGGCTCATGAGGTCATGCGCCAGGTGGTCCTGATGGAGCAGGCGTCGGACCCTCGCAAGCCCTCCAGACCTCAGGAGCCGGTTGGCCCATGAGGAGCGATCTCTGCAACATGCGTCTTCATCTACTCCAACACTTCTACAACAATGGTGACAGGTGACTTTTTGGTTTGTTCAACGCAGGGCACCCCTCGGGTTGCACCATCCTCAGGCTGACAGGGCCCGACCTAGCAGTTGTATCGTTTTTGCGCATGTATCAGAACTGGCCTTGCCTTCATGAATTTCCTAAATATTTCAACTGCATGTCCGGTGCTTTGTCACTATGATGTCGCCGCGCCCTTGCAAACCCGCCCACGACTGCGTCATGATTAAGGACTGGCACGACGTATGTGCTCGGGTTCGTCCCTGCAGCGTTGCTAAATCCTAGCGATCGAGCTCTGTCCCGCAGGCTAGCTCCCGTGTGCGTCACCTCCCATGGTCCTTGGTGCCTTGTTCTCGCATGAGTTAATCGCATGTGGGCAAGTAAGGGTGTGCGGCCCGGTTTGTACAACCGTGGTTCGACGCTTTGCCGCAGCAGGAGTCATGCGCCGACAGTTTTTCCATGGGACCATAGCATGAGAAGACTTGGCACGACATATGTGCTCGAGTCCATCCCTGCAGCGTAAATAAAACGAATGACTGAGCTCTGTCTAGCGGGACGGCCCGTACACGTCACCTCCTAGGGTCATTGGTGTCTGTCCGCGTCCTGGGAACGGGGGTCCCCAGACTTGCCTGCCTACGGCCCACGGCGTGGCTCCTCCAGCGGCCCTGTACGGCGCATCTTCACCAGCAAACACTCAAGACCCTCGCGAGGGGCCAAGTGTAACACCCTCGATGCGACTATAGCTCCCACGTGTCGAGGCACGACTTAGAGACATAATCGCATTGAAGGCATATGTCGCAAGTTAGGCAATCTTCACAACATCCCATGTAATATGATAATAAAAGGGGAGATAACATAGTTGGCTTACACTCGCCACGTCAATCAAGTACATAAATAACATTACATCATCCAAACACTCATGGCCCAACTACGGCGCCAAAATAAAAGAGAACCCAACATGCGACATGGTCCCAAACACCCCCAACTGGGCACCACTACTGATCATCGGGAAAGGAAACATAGTAACGTTGAGAGTCTTCGTCGAACTCCCAGTTGAGCTCGTACGCGTCTCCTGGAGCGGAATCATCAGGCCCTCCATCTGGTGTAATAGTAATCTGTGAGCCATAGGGACTCAGCAATCTCGCACCCTCGCGATCAAGACTATTTAAGCTTATAGGTATGGCAAGGTCAATATATGGAGCTGCAGCAAGCGACTAGCAAGTATGGTGGCTAACTTATTCGCAAAAGAGAGCGAGAAGAGGAGGCAAAGCACGAGCGAGAAACTAGAGAGCAACCTGCGCAAACATTACTCCAACGCTGTGTCCACTTCCCGGACTCCGCCGAGAAGAGGCCATCACGGTAACACACTCAGTTGATTCATTTTAATTAAGTTAAGGTTCAAGTTATCTACAACCGGACATTAACAAATTCCCATCTGCCCATAACCGCGGGCACGGCTTTCGAAAGTTCAATCCTGCAGGGGAGTCCCAACTTAGCCCATGACAATCTCTCACGGTCAACAAAGGAATAGACCTCCTCCCAAGACATTCCGATCAGACTCGGTATCTCGGTAACTCAAGACACTTCGACAGGTTAAAACAAGACCAGCAACACCGCCCGAATGTGCCGACAAATCCCGATAGGAGCTGCACATATCTCTTTCTCAGGGCACACTCAGATGAGACATCCTACGAGTAAAACCAACCCTCAAGTTGCCCCGAGGTGGCCCCGCAGTCTACTCGGTCGGACCAACACTCAGAGGAGCACTGGCCCGAGGGGGTTTAAAATAAGATGACCCGCGGGCTCCGGAAACCCGAGGGAAAAATAGGCTAGGTGGCAAATGGTAAGACCAATGTTGGGCATTGCTGGAAAAGCTTTAATCAAGGCGAAATATCAAGGGGTTCCCATTATAACCCAACCGCGTAAGGAACGCAAAAATCCGGGAACATAACACCGATATGACGGAAACTAGGGCGGCAAGAGTGGAACAAAACACTAGGCGAGAGGCCGAGCCTTCCACCCTTTACCAAGTATATAGATGCATTAAGATAGCAAGATAATATAATGATATCCCAACAAGTAAATAAAAGATGTTCCAACAAGGAACGGCCTCCAATCTTCACCTGCAACTAGCAACGCTATAAGAGGGGCTGAGCAAAGCGGTAACATAGCCAATCAATGGTTTGCTAGGACAATGGTGGGTTAGAGGTTTGACATGGCAATTTGGGAGGCTTGCAAGCAAGTGGTAGGCATCATAGCAATGGCATAGCAAAAGAGCAAGCAAACTAGCATAGCAAAGATAGTAGTGATTTCGAGGGTATGATCATCTTGCCTGCACAGTTGTTAGAGTTGACTGGATCCTCGAAAGCAAACTCAACGGGCTCCTCGTTAGCGAACTCGTCTCCCGGATCTACCCAAACAAGACAAACAAGCAACAAGGATACAATCAACGTGCAAACTCAAACAACACGGTGCAAAGATGATATGCTATGCGGGATGCGATGCGGGATGCAAAATGCAAGATATGACAGGAAATGCATGAACCTGGCCTCAACTTGGAATTCCAAGTGTTCCATTGGAAAGATGAGATGAAATCGCTTGAAAACGATATAAAGAACGCCGGAATCGGACTTACGGTTTTGAAATGGCAAGCGATTCAAATATGACACCGGTCTGCGATTTACAGCAAGTAGGCATCTAAATGCAATGAAATGAACATGCTACAACAACCGAACATGACAACAAAATACATGGCAGGAAAGCATTCAAGATGCTTAACAAAAGCCTAGCACTGAGATACAGCCAATTCATCCAGTAGGAGGTTCAAACAAGCATGGCAAAAACGCAAATGGTAAAACAGATCTCAGACTTAGTAAAATTAACACTTGTCTGGAATTTCAGATCATATAGCCCTCTTTGGAGCAACAAAACAACATGCTACAGGACCTGAACATGACAAATAAAGACATGGCATGGATATACTCAAAGAGCTTAACAAAAGTCCCTTAGTGTCCTTGAGCCAAAAGGGATCACAAAATATACTAACAAGCACACGAACATAGCAAAAACATAATCAGTTTTCAGACTTAGTGAAAACTGGGACATGCTGAAACATAACTCACGAAGGCATGTTTACAAGCTCGATGCACTCACCACGGTGCAAGTCATGGCAAGACAATCATACATCCCTTAAGAAGGCACAAAATGCAAGCTAGACATGGCAAGAACAATGGCATAGCATGCACGGATCAACTACAATAACATCGGCAAAATCGCAAACAAGTTGACGATCTGCCCAGATTCGCAACGAAGCAAAAGTAGAGCTCAATTGACTCAAGCTAGGGTGCTCCATAATTGCAAACAAAGACATGGATGGATAGAGCACTATAATATTAACAAAACTCCCTTACTGATCATCCTCAAAAGAGGCACTGATCACTAGGAAACAACATGAACATATGGCATCATGAGATAAACAATCCCAGGACTTAGTGAAATCACTAAGTCCCTGAAAACAGAATTAGCAAGTGCACCACTTTGCAAGCTTGCACAAGTCACCACACACATCCTAAAAATACATGGGTTGCATCTCTGGAAAGATGACAAAACCCTTAACCAAACATATGTAGAACTCACGGGCATATCATGCACACAATAATCATGGCAAAAATGACAAAAGTGCTAAACGGAGTAGCAGATCTGACAATTAACTCAAGTAGCCCTCTTCTAACAGCATTTCGGGCATCAACATGAGCTCAAATGAAAATGATGCAATGGAACGAAATGATGTACTCTCTGAGATGAACATTTTAATATGCTATATGCATGAATCGGAGCTACGGATGCAAAGTTACGGAGCCATGAACATGTGCACATGAACTAAAAATTTTGGGGACTTAGGAAAAAAGAGAGGTCAACCCTAGGGTTCGTCCCAGATCTGGATCGCGCGCTTCCCGAGGTGGCTCTGGCGATGTGCACAGTTCACCGGCGAGGGAAGTCGAGGGAGAGGAGGCCGGGGCTCCGCCGGCGGCAAGGAGGAAGCGGCGCGGCCGGGGACGGGCGGTGGCGGCCCGGTGCCGGAGCAGAGGCGACGAGGTGGTGCCGGCGGCGGGGCGACG
>NC_041392.1:501446904-501461422 GCF_002162155.2 Triticum dicoccoides
GGGCGGGCCGGCCACGGGCCGCGTCGGGCTGGCGGTGGAGGCAGCGAAGTGGGGCGGCGGCGCGAGCCAATGGTGGAGCGCCACGTGGCGGCGGACGGGCGCGGCGGATGTGTCCGTCGGCGGGGCAATTGTCCGGCGCGCGCGAAGACGAAAGGAGCTAGGGTTTCGGGGGAGGAGAAGATCCGGATTTCGGGGGTTCTTTAAATAGGCATAGGAGGAGCTAGGAGAGTCCAAATGAGGTGCGGTTTTCGGCCACGCGATCGTGATCGAACGCTCTAGGACATGGAGCAGAGTTTGGTGGGTTTTGGGATAAATTGGAGGGGTGTTGGGCTGCAACACACATGAGGCCTTTTTGGTCCCTCGGTTAACCGTTGGAGTATCAAACGAAGTCCAAATGGTACGAAACTTGACAGGCGGTCTACCGGTAGTAAACCAAGGCCGCTTGGTAAGTCTCGGTCCAATCCAGAAACGTTTAATCCCCACACACGAAAGAAAGCTAGAAATGACCACCGGAGGAGAACGAAGCGCCGGAATGCAAAACGGACAACGGGAAAAATGCTCGAATGCATGAGACGAACACGTATGCAAATGCAATGCACATGATGACATGATATGAGATGCATGACAATGACAACAACACACGGAGACAAAACCCGAACCCGAGGAAATAAATATAACTTAACGCCGGAAACGGCAAGAGTTGGAGTACAAATTGGGAAAGTTACATCCGGGGTGTTACAACACTCCACTATGAAAGGATCTCGTCCCGAGATCTAGGACTGAAAGAACACCGGGTACTCAGAACGGAGGTGATCCTCGCGTTCCCAGGTAGCTTCATGGTCGGAATGGCGTGACCACTTGACTTTGAGAAATTTGATTGACTTGTTGCGAGTCTTGCGTTCAGTCTCTTCAAGAATAGCAACTGGGTGCTCACGATAAGAGAGATCTTCTTGGAGCTCAATGTCCTCGAAGTTGACGGTGCGGTCAGGAGTCTTGAAGCACTTTCAAAGCTGAGAGACATGGAACACGTCATGAACATTTGCAAAGTTTGAAGGAAGCTCGAGTTGATAGGCGAGGTCGCCTCTCTTGCTGACAATCTTGAAAGGTCCCACGTATCTAGGGGCAAGCTTCCCTTTGATACCGAAGCGACGAGTACCTTTCATAGGAGAGACACGGAGGTAAACATGATCTCCAATCTCAAAAGCCAAATCACGGTGCTTACTATCATAGTAGCTCTTCTGGCGGGATTGGGATGCTTTAAGGTTATCACGAATGACTTTGCACATTTCTTCTGCCTCTGTGATTAAGTCATTACCCAAAAGCTGACGTTCACCGGTTTCAGACCAGTTGAGAGGGGTACGGCACTTCCTGCCATACTGAATTTCAAATGGGGCCTTGCCCGAACTTGCTTGAAAACTGTTGTTGTAGGAGAATTCAGCATAAGGAAGACAATCCTCCCACTTCATGCCGAAGGAGATCACACAAGCCCTGAGCATATCTTCAAGAATCTGGTTGACACGCTCGACTTGACCGCTTGTTTGAGGATCGAAAGCTGTGCTGAAGCGGATGTTAGTGCCCATGGCCTTCTGAAAAGAATCCCAAAACTTCGAGGTAAAGATGCTGCCATGGTCTGAAGAGATCACTTGAGGAATACCGTGCAGAGAGACAATACGAGAGGTATAGAGTTCCGCCAATTGAGCTGCAGTGATCGACTCTTTGATAGGCAGAAAGTGAGCCACTTTGGTGAGTTTGTCGATGACAACAAATATAGCATCATTGCCACGCTTGGACTTTGGAAACCCAGTCATGAAGTCCATTTCAATGTGGTCAAACTTCCATTCTGGAATGGCAAGAGGTTGGAGGAGACCTGCTGGCCTTTGGTGTTCTGCCTTCACTCTTCTGCAGACATCACATTCATTCACGAATTGAGCGATCTCGCGCTTCATTCGAGTCCACCAATAAGCTTGCTTGAGGTCCTGATACATCTTCGTGCTCCCAGGGTGGATGGAGAGGAGATAATTGTGAGCCTCGTTCATGATCACTTTACGGAGATCACCTTTGGGTACAACAATACGATCCTCGAAGAAGAGAGTGTCCTTGTCATCAAGGCGGTAGCACTTTTACTTGGACTGACTCTTGGCAATCCCAATCTTCACCTTTTTCACCATAGCATCAAGAAGCTGAGCTTGGCGAATCTGGTCTTCTAAGGTAGGAGAGACTTGAAGGTTGGCGAGGAAACCTTGAGGAACAACTTGCAGATTAAGTTTGCGGAAAGCTTCACAAAGCTCGGGTTGATAAGGCTTGAGAATCAGACTGTTGCAGTAAGCTTTCCTGCTCAAAGCGTCAGCAATCACATTGGCCTTGCCTGGAGTATACTCGATACTCGAATTATACTCTTGAATCATTTCGACCCAACGAGTTTGCCTGAGGTTGAGATTAGGCTGAGTGAAGATGTACTTGAGACTCTTGTGATCAGTGAAAATGTCCACTTTTCTTCCCAATAGAAGATGTCTCCAAGTCAAAAGAGCATGCACAACTGCCGCCAACTCGAGATCATGAGTGGGGTAGTTTTTCTCATTAGGCTTCAACTGGCGAGATGTATAAGAAACAACTTTATTCTCTTGCATCAATACTGCGCCAAGACCTTGGAGAGAGGCATCACAAAAGACCTCGTACAGCTTGGATTCATCAGGCGGAGTCAGAACTGGAGCAGTGATCAACTTCTCCTTCAAAGTGTTGAAAGCAATATCGCACTCCGGAGACCAAACGTACTTGACGTGCTTCTGGAGAAGATTAGAGAGAGGCTTCGCGATCTTAGAAAAGTTTTCAACGAATCTTCGGCAATAGCTTGCGAGACCGAGAAAACTGCGGAGTTGCTTCACGTTCTGAGGAGGTTCCCAATCCACTTGCAGACACCTTCTCAGGATTCATGGCAATGCCCTTGGCAGAGATGATATGACCAAGATAAAGAACCTCATCGAGCCAAAATTCACACTTGGAGAACTTGGCGTAGAACTGATGTTCTCTGAGCTTGTCAAGAACCAAATGCAAGTGCTTGGCATGATCTTCCTTGTTCTTCGAGAAAACCAGAATGTTGTTGAGATAGACCAAAACGAAGTCATTGGTGTAGGCGTTGAAGATGAAGTTCATCATGCGAGAGAACGTCGGAGGAGCGTTGGCAAGGCCAAAAGACATGACAGTGTATTCATATGAACCAAAGCTTGTTCTGAAAGCAGTCTTGGGAATATCTTCTTCACGAATGCGAATCTGGTGATAACCCATACGGAGATCAAGCTTGGAGAATACTTGGGCACCTTTGAGTTGTTCGAACAGCTCATTGATGTTGGGAAGTGGGTATTTGTTCTTGATGGTCTTCTTGTTCACTGGACGGTAATCAACACAAAGTCGGTCCGTTCCATCCTTCTTCTTGACAAAAAGAACACCACAACCCCACGGAGAAGAACTAGGCCGGATAAGACCCATTTTCTCTTGCATATCGAGTTGCTTCTTCAGCTCCTTCAACTCTTCAGGTCCGAGCTTGTAAGGACGTTTGCACACAGGTTCCATGCCAGGCTCAAGATCAATAACGAATTCAACTGGCCGGTGCGGATGCATTCCTGGGAGCTCTTATGGAAAGACGTCTTGATATTCGCAAACGACTGGAATTTGAGAAATAGCATCTAATTCACCCTTCTCATTGAGAGAAAACAGACGGATAGTATCATCACGAGCGGCAAAGATAATTACATCCTCAGACGAATGAGTCAATTGAATCTGCCTGGCTGCACAATCAAGCTGAGCCTTGTGCTTAGAAAGCCAATCCATTCCGAGAATAAGATCAATATCCGAGTTACCAAGAACCACCGGAGAAGAGAGGAACTTGTAATCACCCAATGTGATAGAGATATCGGGAGCAACCAAACTAGAAGTCAAAAGCTTGCTGGGAGAAACAACTTGCATGACTTTGGGCATAATCTCGGTATCAACACTGTGCTTCGATGCAAAAGGGCATGACAAAAAGGAATGCGATGCACCAGTGTCAAAAGGAACTTTTCGGGAATATCATTAACAGGAAGGTTACCCATTATCACATCTGACGAGTCCTCTGCCTGAGCTGCATTCATCAAATTGACCTTGGCATGCTTGGGGTTATGCTTGACCACAGCTGTACTTGTTGATCTGACAGGAGGAGGGGGAGGAAGACGCCTCTGGTTGAAACACTTGTTGGCATAGTGACCCTTCTATTGGCACTTGTTGCACGTGACCTCTGAAAGCGGACGGTGATACGGAGCACTCGATCTTGGAGCTTGAGATGAAGTCTTGTTCTGAAAGCCAGTGTTGGGTGGTTGGGAAGAACCACTGCCACCTTTGCTCTTCTGCTGATACGGCTGACGGAATGGAGGAAGAGGAAGCCAAAACTTCTGCTGCTTGGCCACTTGAGTAGAGGAAGCAGTAACATCTCTGGCTCGCTTCTTGGAAGCATCACACCTCAACTGAGCAGCCTCTTGCTTCAGTGCCATGTTGTAGAACTCATCGTATCTCAAGGGCTCGAAGAGAACAAGAGCGAGCTGAATATCTTCTCTGAGACCACCCCTGAACTGGTATATCATGCTCTTCTCATCAGGGACGTCCTGCTTGGCAAAGCGGGCGAGATTCTGGAACAACTTGTTGTAGTCATAGACAGACAAAGAGCCTTGCTTCAGATTGCGGAATTCCTCACGCTTGCTTTCAACCACGCTCTGCGGAATATGATGAGCTCAAAAATCTCGACGGAAATCATCCCAAGTGATAACACGTCCACCTCTGGAGTCCTTGTACTGCTGGAACCATTCTGCAGCTTGATCTTTGAGTTGGAAGGAAGCGAACTTGACAAAGTCCTCAGGCTTGACGTTACTGCACTCGAAATGCTTACACAGATCCACAAGCCAATCGTCAGCATTGGTTGCCTCGACACAATTGCTGAAAGTCTTTGGCCCGTTAGCAAGGAACTGGTTGAGTGTAGCAAAGTGACTCTAATTGCTGCCTTGATTCCCTTGACTGCCTTGATTGCGCTCTTGAAGAATTTGCATGATCAACTGTGTGTTTGCATTGGTTGCAACCATCACAGCTTGCCATGCCTCTGGAGGAGGTGGAGGTGGTGGCGGATCAGGATTCGGAGTCGTGCGCATTGGAGGAGCCATCCTGAAGAGGTTAACCACCATTAGCACATTGACAGATAAATATTGAAGCTGAATCCAACGGAATGAAAATTGCAACATATAGTCTTCACATCTGAACAAAATGAACGAATGCATTCCTCTTGAAATGGTCACATATCCATAAATTGAGAAGCCACGTAGAATTAAGGTAGAGAAATAAATCAACAAGGTACGGATCGAGAACGAATAATCGGTAAGAAATCCCAATCTCAAACCAATATCGGTGGAAGAAAAACTAGAGCTACTAGAATTCCCACCTATGAAACTCCCGAACCTTTCCGGTTATGCAATCAGGTGTTGGGGATACAGGGGAAGCATAATATCTCACCCAAACTAGCAAATCCTACATCCAGTTGTATCCATCCTTCAACACATAACCAAGAAACCTTCGGAAACCATCTACCTCAACCTTCGAAAAGCATCTGTTATACAAGTTATGGCGATACTCCCGAACTCCCGCCCCAGTACTGGGTGGCGTCGAGGTTATCTCACCAACGAACTGCATAAAAGAGATTTTCGATGTCGGCGTACTAAACTCAGGTATTCCAGAACTGCAACGATAAAATTATGATGACAACACCTCAGAGCTCAACTCCCCGGGACACTTCCACTAAACCCCTGACAGGAGGCACCAAGACAATGTTCTCATCATAAAACCATCGGAACGATTCCAAGATACCCGTGTGATCCTAAATTTTTTTTTAGTGAAATTTGAGAAGAGAAGAGTCAAAACTCTACGTCAGGATGCCTTACCAGAGCGATGAGGAGACTGGGAAGTAAAAGAATTCCTAAGCTCTCCGATATATAATTCCTAAATGACTCAAAACATTTTTCTAGACACAACTCGGCCGCTAAAAACGATCAAGCAATGGGGCTCCTAAGGTCGGGGAAGGCTCTGATCACCAACTTGTAACACCCTCGATGCGACTATAGCTCCCACGTGTCGAGGCACGACTTAGAGACATAATCGCATTGAAGGCATATGTCGCAAGTTAGGCAATCTTCACAACATCCCATGTAATATGATAATAAAAGGGGAGATAACATAGTTGGCTTACACTCGCCACGTCAATCAAGTACATAAATAACATTACATCATCCAAACACTCATGGCCCGACTACGGCGCCAAAATAAAAGAGAACCCAACATGCGACACGGTCCCAAACACCCCCAACTGGGCACCACTACTGATCATCGGGAAAGGAAACATAGTAACATTGAGCGTCTTCGTCGAACTCCCACTTGAGCTCGTACGCGTCTCCTGGAGCGGAATCATCAGGCCCTCCATCTGGTGTAATAGTAATCTGTGAGCCATAGGGACTCAGCAATCTCGCACCCTCGCGATCAAGACTATTTAAGCTTATAGGTATGGCAAGGTCAATATATGGAGCTGCAGCAAGCGACTAGCAAGTATGGTGGCTAACTTATTCGCAAAAGAGAGCGAGAAGAGGAGGCAAAGCACGAGCGAGAAACTAGAGAGCAACCTGCGCAAACATTACTCCAACGCCGTGTCCACTTCTCGAACTCCGCCGAGAAGAGGCCATCACGGTAACACACTCAGTTGATTCATTTTAATTAAGTTAAGGTTCAAGTTATCTACAACCGGACATTAACAAATTCCCATCTGCCCATAACTGCGGGCACGGCTTTCGAAAGTTCAATCCTGCAGGGGAGTCCCAACTTAGCCCATGACAAGCTCTCACGGTCAACGAAGGAATAGACCTCCTCCCAAGATGTTCCGATCAGACTCGGTATCTCGGCAACTCAAGACACTTCGACAGGTTAAAACAAGACCAGCAACCCCGCCCGAATGTGCCGACAAATCCCGATAGGAGCTGCACATATCTCTTTCTCAGGGCACACTCAGATGAGACATCCTACGAGTAAAACCAACCCTCAAGTTGCCCCGAGGTGGCCCCGCAGTCTACTCGGTCGGACCAACACTCAGAGGAGCATTGGCCCGGGGGGTTTAAAATAAGATGACCCGCGGGCTCTGGAAACCCGAGGGAAAAAGAGGCTAGGTGGCAAATGGTAAGACCAATGTTGGGCATTGCTAGAAAAGCTTTAATCAAGGCGAAATATCAAGGGGTTCCCATTATAACCCAACCGCATAAGGAACGCAAAAATCCGGGAACATAACACCGATATGACGGAAACTAGGGCGGCAAGAGTGGAACAAAACACTAGGCGAGAGGCCGAGCCTTCCACCCTTTACCAAGTATATAGATGCATTAAGATAGCAAGATAATATAATGATATCCCAACAAGTAAATAAAAGATGTTCCAACAAGGAACGGCCTCCAATCTTCACCTGCAACTAGCAACGCTATAAGAGGGGCTGAGCAAAGCGGTAGCATAGCCAATCAACGGTTTGCTAGGACAATGGTGGGTTAGAGGTTTGACATGGCAATTTTGGAGGCTTGCAAGCAAGTGGTAGGCATCGTAGCAATGGCATAGCAAAAGAGCAAGCAAACTAGCATAGCAAAGATAGTAGTGATTTCGAGGGTATGATCATGTTGCCTGCACAGTTGTCAGAGTTGACTGGATCCTTGAAAGCAAACTCAACGGGCTCCTCATTAGCGAACTCGTCTCCCGGCTCTACCCAAACAAGACAAACAAGCAACAAGGATACAATCAACCACGTGCAAACTCAAACAACACGGTGAAAAGATGATATGCTATGCGGGATGCGATGCGGGATGCAAAATGCAAGATATGACAGGAAATGCATGAACCTGGCCTCAACATGGAATTCCAAGTGTTCCACTGGAAAGATGAGATGAAATCGCTTGAAAACGATATAAAGAATGCCGGAATCGGAGTTACGGTTTGGAAATGGCAAGCGATTCAAATATGACACCGGTCTGCGATTTACAGCAAATAGGTATCTAAATGCAATGAAATGAACATGCTACAGCAACCGAACATGACAACAAAATATATGGCAGGGAAGCATTCAAGATGCTTAACAAAAGCCTAGCACTGAGCTACGGCCAATTCATCCAGTAGGAGGTTCAAACAAGCATGGCAAAAACGCAAATGGTAAAACAGATCTCAGACTGTGAAATTAACACTTGTCTGGAATTTCAGATGATATAGCCCTCTTCGGAGCAACAAAACAACATGCTACAGGACCTGAACATGACAAAGAAAGACATGGCATGGATCTACTCAAAGAGCTTAACAAAAGTCCCTTAGTGGCCTTGAGCCAAAAGGGATCACAAAATATACCAACAAGCACACGAACATAGCAAAAACATAATCAGTTTTCAGACTTGGTGAAAACTAGGACATGCTGAAACATAACTCACGAAGGCATGTTTACGAGCTCGATGCACTCACCACGGTGCAAGTCATGGCAAGACAAGCATACATCCCTTAAGAAGGCACAAAATGCAAGCTAGACATGGCAAGAACAATGGCATAGCATGCACGGATCAATTACAATAACATCGGCAAAATCGCAAACAAGTTGACAATCTGCCCAGATTCGCAACGAAGCAAAAGTAGAGCTCAATTGACTCAAGCTAGGGTGCTCCATAATTGCAAACAAAGACATGGATGGATAGAGCACTACAATATTAACAAAACTCCCTTACTGATCATCCTCAAAAGAGGCATGGATCACTAGGAAACAACATGAATATATGGCATCATGAGATAAACAATCCCAGGACTTAGTGAAATCACTAAGTCCCTGAAAACAGAATTAGCAAGTGCACCACTTTGCAAGCTTGCACAAGTCACCACACACATCCTAAAAATACATGGGTTGCACCTCTGGAAAGATGGCAAAACCCTTAACAAAACATATTTAGAACTCACGGGCATATCATGCACACAATAATCATGGCAAAAATGACAAAAGTGCTAAACGGAGTAGCAGATCTGACAATTAACTCAAGTAGCCCTCTTCTAACAGCATTTCGGGCATCAACATGAGCTCAAATGAAAATGATGCAATGGAATGAAATGATGAACTCTCTGAGATGAACATTTCGATATGCTATATGCATGAATCGGAGCTACGGATGCAAAGTTACGGAGCCGCGAACATGTGCACATGAACTAAAAATTCTGGGGACTTAGGAAAAAAAAGAGGTCAACCCCTAGGGTTCGTCCCAGATCTGGATCGCGCGCTTCCCGAGGTGGCTCCGGCGATGTGCACTGTTCATCGGCGAGGGAAGTCGAGGGAGAGGAGGCCGGGGCTCCGCCGGCGGCGAGGAGGAAGCGGCGCGGCCGGGGACGGGCGGTGGCGGCCCGGTGCCGGAGCAGAGGCGACGAGGTGGTGGCGGCGGCGGGGCGACGCGGCCGGGCGGCAATGGCCGACAATGGCGCGGCGGCAGCGGCGGCCTTCGAGGCAAGCCGGGAGGCGGCGGCGCGGCCAAGGAGACGAGGCGGCGGGGTCGGGCTCCTCTGGCCCGTGCGCGGGCGCGGGCGGGCCGGCCACGGGCCGCGTCGGGCTGGCGGTGGAGGCGGCGAAGTGGGGCGGCGGCGCGAGCCAATGGTGGAGCGCCACGTGGCGGTGGACGGGTGCGGCGGACGTGTCCGTCGGCGGGGCAATTGTCCGGCGCGTGCGAAGACGAAAGGAGCTAGGGTTTCGGGGGAGGAGAAGATCCAGATTTCGAGGGTTCTTTAAATAGGCATAGGAGGAGCTAGGAGAGTCCAAATGAGGTGCGGTTTTCAGCCACGCGATCGTGATCGAACGCTCTAGGACATGGAGCAGAGTTTGGTGGGTTTTAGGCCAAATTGGAGGGGTGTTGGGCTGCAACACACACGAGGCCTTTTCGGTCCCTCGGTTAACCGTTGGAGTATCAAACGAAGTCCAAATGGTACAAAACTTGACAGGCGGTCTACCGGTAGTAAACCAAGGCCGCTTGGCAAGTCTCGGTCCAATCCGGAAACGTTTAATACCCACACACGAAAGAAAGCTAGAAATGACCACCGGAGGAGAACGAAGCACCGGAATGCAAAACGGACAACGGGGAAAATGCTCGAATGCATGAGACGAGCACGTATGCAAATGCAATGCGCATGATGACATGATATGAGATGCATGACAACGACAACAACACACGGAGACAAAACCCGAACCCGAGGAAATAAATATAACTTAACGCCGGAAACGGCAAGAGTTGAAGTACAAATTGGGAAAGTTACATCCGGGGTGTTACACCAAGCCTCGCGAGGAGGATGACACAAGACCTCCTCAGGGGAGGCCTCACTAGGCTGGCTCACGATGGGCGGAGAGATCAAGGCGAGGGGCACCTCGCGAGGTTCCTATAATGCAAGCCATGACGACCAAGGCCAGGAGGGCACCAGCGCGCAGTGTCCTCGTTTCCTCTTTGGTGCTAAAGGGGCAGGCGCAGGCGAGGAGTCCCGAGGCATCAGGAAAAGGTTTCCATATCAGTGCAACAAGACAAAGATCAGCAGGACGGCAGGACGGAGGTCACCGTGGAGCCTAGGACGGCGTCACCACCAGAGCCTTTGGCAGGCGAAGACCACCTTTTGTTAGGATAACTTGTACTAGTTGTCTCCCTTCAAATTTGGCCGTTGTTGGATCCCTTCCCGCCTACATTTGGGAAGAGGACCAGGGCCTCTATAAATAGGACTAGCCACCACAGTAGGAGGCAACTGATCGGAGAACTCATCTTGGATCGGATCCGTTCCAGCCTCAACCACACAAGCTCATCGAGCCCAAGAACACCTCTCCTCAGGAGGCTGTTCTTCCCTTGTACTTATTCATCCTTAGCCCAAGAGGCAATCCACCACAGCACACTGGAGTAGGGTATTACACCACATCGGTGGCCCGAAGCAGTATAAACCATGTGTCCTTTGTTCGTCGAGTTCGATGTGTTGCGCCTAGGGACCGCGGGGAGTGGGTGAGCTTGGGAAGGGAGAGATCTTCATGTGCACCCCAGTGTTCGAACCTCGAGGGTTTTGCCGGAACCCGAAATCCAACATTTGGCGCGCCAGGTAGGGGTGCACCGAGGTTTTCTTCCTCATCGACTGACCCGCTGTCGCCCCACATCTCCGATGTCTGATGATCCGAGGGCCCAGGCCGACCGCTGGGGGGCCCGGCCAGCTCGAGCACCTCCATCTGTTCTAGAAGACCTCAACTCCACGCTCCAGGCAGCCCGCGCGCTGCCCAACGCCAGCGGACGCGGGCAGCGTGGGTCGACGTCCGCCGCCCTCAGGCCGCGGCGCGCGCGGGCCGCCGCAAGCTACGCGGCAGTGACGACACCACACACCCGATGGGAACAGGCGAATATGTGAGCCGCGCTCGTGGTGGCGCGGGAGCTGCTGTGGTGCCAGCTGATGGAGAGCAGCCGTGACACGCTGCTGGAACGCGTCGCCGAGCTATTGGATACTGCGGCCAGGGGTACGCCGCCTTTCTGCTCCCTACTCAAATCTCAAGTTGTGGCCAGATCATGCGACAGGCCTCGTTGCGCCCGCGCGCTCCCAGGTGCACCAGGAGGGCTCGCCAGCATTGGCACGACCGGCGGTGTCGGACACCCGGTCGCGCCCTCGTCTCCCCTAGGTGGCGTGCGCGTGGGCATTGAGGGAGTCCTGGACTAAGGGGTCCTCGGGCGTCCAGCCTGTTAGCCATGGGCCAAACTGATGGGCTGTGAAGATACGAAGACCGAAGACTGCACCCGTGTCTGGATGGGACTCTCCTTGGCGTGGAAGGCAAGCTTGGCGACAGGATATGTAGATTCCTTTCTATGTAACCGACCTTGTGTAACCCTAGATCCTCCCGGTGCTTATATAAACCGGAGGACTTAGTCCGGAGAGAGAGAGAGAGAATTCATTATCATAGCCATACAAGCTAGACCTCTAGGGTTTAGCCATTACGATCTTGAGGTAGATCAACTCTTGTAATACTTATACTCATCAATATCAATCAAGCAGTACGTAGGGTATTACCTCCATAGAGAGGGCCTGAACCTGGGTAAACATCGTGTCCCCTGTCTCCTGTTACCATCGACCTTAGACGCACAGTTCGGGACCCCCTACCCGAGATCCACCGGTTTTGACACCGACATTGGTGCTTTCATTGAGAGTTCCACTGTGTCGTCCACAACAAGATCGATGTCTCGCCTTGTTCTCAAGGATAATATCGCCATCGGAGGAACGTTGGTTCCAGGTCAAACCCTCCGGTTGGGCGGCTTTACCATGACCACCCATTCGGTCATTAAGCCGACGATGACCTCTCGGGTCATCGAAAACCCCCTTCATATCGACTCCGAACACTCCAAGCAGCTAGATCCGGCGGAGCTTTCATCCTTAAACGAGCTCGTAGATCGCATCGCCGCCCTGGGGGTCTCTACAGACTATGATCGGATTGGGCTTAAACCCGATCAGAGAGAAATCAACTCTCCATTGATCACCCACCAGATAGCGGTAGTCGAGGAGTGAGTCGACAATTCTTCCTCCATATTAAGGCCGGACTATGTCCGGATCTCCAGTCTCGAAGAGCCGGACACCTACCCGTGAGGTGAAGCCTCCTGCCCTCCGAACATAGAATCGGACGACGGGCCTAAGTAATTAGTGGACATCCTGGAGCCCGATCTGCTAAGTTCAGAAGACCTTCAGACTCCGGATCCAAAATTGGGGCAGGGTTTAGATTTAAATCCACCCACCCACCCGAATACAAGCGCTCTCATGAGCATAAAACAGCAGTCTCAGGAAACGGTCCACCACTTCTGGGCCAGATTCCTTCTTGCCAAAAACAAGATTAAAGATTGCCGCGACGAGGAAGCGATCTCAGTGTTCCGCAAAAATTGCAGGGACGAAGGAATCCTCAACGCCATCAACCACCGTCGCATCCTACACTTTGCTGACTTGGCAACTATCATACAGAAGTATAGTGCAATGGAAAGCGCCTGGAAAACTCAAGCAGCTCGTTGGGAATCATCGGTCCCCAATCAACCCCTTATTTAGGCGAAAAGGGCGCACCCGTGCAACACGCCCGGTTCAATAGTAAAGAAATACAAGTCCAGTATGAGGCGCGGAAACGTTCTGGAAGGATGGCTCGATGGGCCATGCAAAATACACGCAACACCGGATAACATACCAACACATAGCCTTAGAGCATGTTGGATACTCCGGCAAGTGTCCAAGAGTGGTGAGGATATCCTCACCAATAATAACCCAGAACAACACCCCCAGAGGACAACGACCCCAAAGTACTGACGGTCTTCGAGACATTCGCCTCAAACAATAGGCACAAAAGAGCACTACGCGGACTCGCCCAAGTCTGTCAAATAGCAGCGGTAAACCCTTGGAACAACACGGCTATAACTTTTAATGCCGACGACGAACCAAAATACAGGATAGTCCGAGCACCAGCCGCCTTGGTCCTCAACCCAATCATGAACGGCTTTCGGCTCACCAAGGTCCTCATGGACAGCGGCAGCGCACTAAACCTCATCTACAAAGATACACTCCACAAAATGGAAATAGACAGGATCCGCATTGAGCAAAGCAGCACGACCTTCCAAGGAATTATTCCCAGTCGGGAGGCGCGGTGTGCGGGGAAAATAACACTCGACGTGGTATTCGGCTCGCTGGAGAATTATCGGTCCAAAGAAATAACATTCCAAGTGGCCCCTTTCAACAGCGGATACCACGCCCTCTTAGGGCGAGATGCATTTAGGCGCTTCCAAGCGGTACCCCATTATGGATACATGAAGCTCAAGATGCCTGGGCCCAATGGTATAATCACTCTAGCTAGTGATCCGGACATAGCACTCCGCGCCGAGAATAAAACTGCATCCTTGGCCCTCGAGGCATTATCTGAAGCCCTCGTGGCCGAAGAATTAACCGCGTTGCGCTCCACAGTGGACAAGGATGATGTGGTCCTAGAAAAACGACCCAAATCCACCTCCTTCAAACCAGAAGAAGAAATAGTCAAATTCCAAGTCCATCCAACGGACCCCAAGAAGACAGCATCTATCGAAGCACAATTAGACCCAATGGTTGACGCTGCGCTACGAGAGTTTCTGCGCGAGAATTGGAATATATTCGCCTGGCACCCTTTTGATATGCCAGGAATCCCACGCGAGTTGGCCGAACACAGCCTCAATATATTAAAGGGATATAAGATGGTCAAGCAAACACTACGGCGCTTTTCCGAACCCAAACATCAAGCTATGGGGGAAGAGCTACCAAGCTAATTGAGGCCGGATTCATCAAAGAAATAAAACATCCGGACTGGCTGGCAAACTTGGTGATGGTACCAAAGAAGGACAAATCCTGGTGATTGTGCGTCGATTTCAAAGACCTCAATAAGGCTTGCCCTAAGGATCCCTCCCCC
>NC_041392.1:501461665-501472007 GCF_002162155.2 Triticum dicoccoides
TCAAAACATTGATGCTACCGCAGGACACGACACACTGTGTTTCCTCGATGCATATTCCGGATGCCATCAAATCAAAATGAAGGAGTCCGATCAAGCTGCAACAGCATTCATTACCCCATATGGGCCATTCTGCTTGAACACCATGCCCTTCGGGCTCAAGAATGCCGGCGCCACATACCAACGCATGATTCAAACATGCCTGGAAAAACAGATCGAAAAGACAGTTGAAGCTTACGTGGACGACGTCGTCATAAAAACTAGGCGCGTCGAAACATTAATAGATGATTTATGTCTCACATTCAATAACCTCCGCGCGTATGACATTAAGCTCAATCCTAAAAAGTCCGTTTTCGGCGTCCCCGCCGGAAAACTGCTGGGCTTCATCGTTTCCAACAGAGGAATTGAAGCAAAGCTAGCCAAAATCCTAGCTCTGTCACAATTAGCTACGCCAACAGACCTTAAACAAGTCCAAAAGCTCGCGGGTTGTGTGGTAGCTCTAAGCCGCTTTTATCTCCAGATTGGGAGAAAATGCACTACCACTCTATCGCCTCCTACGGCGAACCTGTAACTTCGAGTGGACGGACGCGGCAACAGCCGGACTGGAGGAAATAAAAACCCTTCTTGCGAGCAACCCAATCCTGGCCGCGCCAAATGTCGGCGAACCAATGTTGTTATACATATCGGCAACACATCAGGTGGTGAGCGCCATGCTCGTCGTCGAACGAGAATAGGACGGACACAAATTCCTGCTTCAGAAGCCAGTATACTATGTATCCACTGTCCTTACACCATGCAAATCCCGGTACCCCCATTATCAAAAGATAGCATACACGGTCTTCATGGCATCCCGAAAGCTCCGTCAATACTTCCAGGAGTGTTCGATCATGGTGGCATCTGAAGTACCACTCAATGACATCATAAACAACCGCGATGCCATGGGCCGGATTGCCAAATGGGACATTGAGCTCCTTCCATTTGATATTACATACAAACCACGTCGAGCTATTAGCTGACTTCATCACCGAATGGACAGAGGCCGAACTCCCCAAAGAGTATGGAGCATATTCCAATTGGGTCATGTATTTTGATGGCTCCAAAATGCTGGCAGGGCTAGGGGCGGGCGTCGTCTTAACATCACCAACTAGAGACGTCGTTCAGTACATACTCCAAATACTATGCACAGACTCCAACAATGCAGCCGAATACGAGGCCTTATTACATGGTCTCCGGATGGCTGTCTCTGTGGGCATACAATTCCTAGAAGTGTGCGGGGACTCAAACCTTGCAATATCTCAAATGAATGGAGACTTCGATGCCAAAGATCCAAAGATGGCAGCTTACCGTAATGCCGTCATAAAAATGTCGGCCCGGTTTGAGGGGCTCAAGTTCCACCATGTGGCTCGAGAAAGTAATCAGGCGGCGGACGTCCTTGCTCGTATTGGCGCTAAGCGCGACCCCGTTCCACCTAATATCTTTATGGAAAGGCTTTTTAAGCCATCCGTGGTGTGGCTGGGGGAAAACGACAACACTAGTCTGGATCCGAACATAACCCCAGATTCTGAAAATACCGATATCATCGGAGGCTCAGCCACCGAAATAACACCGTCAGCATGTCTCATCATGGCAGTCATTGCCCCATGGACCGAACCCTTCCTGGCCTACCTTAACAGCAAGGAGCTTCCAGAGGACCAGAATGAGGCCCGCTATATTGTCCGATGTTCGAAGGCCTACAAGGTTCATGACGGAGAGCTCTATAAGAAAAGCGCTACCGGAGTTCTTCAAAGATGTATCTCCGAGGAAGAGGGGCGGCAGCTCTTGGCCGAAATTCACGCCGGACTCGGCGGTCACCATGCCGCAGCTAGGGCCCTTGTTAGCAAGGCCTTCCGTATAGGGTTTTATTGGCCGACGGCCCGAGCAGTGTCATAGCCCCAGTTCAGCCCTTGCTTGACTTTGCTTGTTCTTCATGCCATCATGTTTTAATTCCAAAGAAACTTGAAATGGGGATTGTTGAAACCCTAGCACCAAATGAAATTCACTAGGTTCAACTAAAAATATTCTCAGTGAATCCAAATGGTTTTCAAAAATGTTCATCATTTCTGGAAAATGCTGGAAGCAATAACCAGAGGTGTTGCACATTTTTCCATGACATATTTGGGCTCTAAATTAAATCATATTATATTTGCATTTGGGCATTTAAATGCTCAAATAATCATAAACTAAAATGTTTACTGTTGGATATATTATAAACAGTAGCCATGATTAGTTTCATGATTTTTGGAAATGTCTTAGCATTTTAATTAAGTAAAAACAATTGCAGAAAAATAGAAAACAGAAACAATTTAGAAAAGAGAGAGAGAACACTTACCTGGCCACCTACCTATGTAGCCCACCAAGGCCGGCCCAGCTGGCTGGCCCAGCCCACCAGGGGCACGCTTGTCTTCTTCCCCTTGCCAGCGCACGAAGCAGCTCAGTGGCAAGCGCAGACGTCGTGCCTGGCCACCTCCCCGATGTTGCCCTGGAGACGACACACGCCCCCCAGGCCCTCTCAACCTCTCCTCGAGCTCCCCTCCTCCTCTGGCTCTCTCGCACGCAGACCACCGAGCGCTGTCGTCGCCGCTGACGAGCGCAACCGCGGCCATCTCCTCTCCCTCGCCTCCCCGTGATGTCCAGAGGCTCCGCATCGACGCCACGGAGCCCCAAGACGAAGCACGCGACCGCGGAACGCCCGAAGCGACGCCGTCATCCTCATCCTCGCTGTCGGACGCCGGAGATCCCCCTCGCCGCCCCGCTCGCTCCGGCGCCTCCCCGAGCTCGCTGACCTTCCCTACATGATCATCGTGAGCTTCTGTTCCCAACCCGTCTCTCCTCCCACTCAATTCCTTCCTCTAACCCCGCCGGCCACCGCGGTCGAAGCTCGCCGCCACTTGCCTTGTCGTGCGCCGCCACTGCAGCCCGCGCCCATCATTGCTGGGCATGGCAATGAGCTCCTGGTGCTTCCAGGAGGCCACCTATCCCTTTTGCCAGCTCGCCCGTGCCCCGTAGCACCGCTGCCCGCGTGTACCCAAGCGCCACCGCCGCCCACCTCGACGCCGGCGATGCTACAGCCCTCCCCTGCAGCTACCACTTGCACCATCCGATGCGCCTCGATGCGCTGCTTCCGTAGAGCCCAGCCACGCGAGCTCCCGTCGCCGGAGTTGGCCTGACGGGCAACCCTATTGTGTCCTGTTTAGCACCGGCGGCTAACCACCGTTTTGGATGACGTGGCACGTCATTAGCCGCTAATGACCCCGACTAATTAACCCCCTCTCTCACTGACACAAGGGCCCCACGACTAATTAACACCGGGCTTATTTTCTGTTTTGTTTAGTTTATAACCCAGCTGGACCCACCTATCATTGACCTAGGATGCACTAGGTCACTGACCAGTGGACCCCACTGGTCAGGTTTGAGCTGGATGGCGCCTGTTGACCTGCTGAGGTCAGCATGACGAAATGCTGATGCAATAATGTAATTTCTGGATTTATTTCTATTCAGGAAATTCCAGAAAATGTTATTAACTTCTAAAAATCATATAAAATCAACCGTAGCTCAGAATGAAATAATCTATATATGAAAAATTATCAGAAAAATTCAAGGAATCTGTTTATGGCATTTTCATGCATGTTAGAACAACTTATGGCTGCTGTTTAGGCCAATTCATATAAATGGAATTTAAACTCTCACATATGGAGTTTGAATTTGAACCTAGGGTTCGAACCAACTCCATTTAACATGTTGCTAGTTGCATTAGCTCAAACCACAGCATATTGACATGTCATGATCATGCATCATATTGTGCATTGCATTGATTGTGTTTCTTTCTCTGTTGCCGGTATTTGTCCCCTCTCGATAAACGTGGTTTCGACGATGAGATCGATGACACCGATGAAGAACTATAATTATCTTCAGGAGTGCCAGGCAAGCAAAACCCCCTTGTTCATTCCGATACAAACCCACTCTCTCGCTCCTGCTCTTTTTTACTGCATTAGGACAACAACAATTCAACTGTTACATGCTGCGGTAGTTGAACCCCTTTCCTTTGCATGACCTGTCATTGCCACAGTAAATAGATGAAACCCACTAGCATGAGTAGGAGTTGTTTGAGCCCTGATGTGCCTACTCATTCATGTTTGCTTGTCATGCCTGCTAGTGCCTAGAGTTGTGTCAGGTCTGATTCATCGGGGATGAATTGGAAAGTTGTGAACATGTCCTACTGTGTGTGAGCTAAGTGTGTGAACACGATTTGGTAAAGGTAGCGGTGAAAGGCCATGTAGGAGTACATGGTCGGTTGTCTCATTGAAACCGTTCTCAGGAACTGAGTTCTGTGTTTGTGATCCATGAAACAGCTACTACCACACATTGGGCCCTGAAATATGACCCCGCTCGACTTACTGACCCCTCTCGTCCTCTGTCCAGGAGTTGCAACTAGTTTTTGGTGTTTATAGGATATGTGTTGGCGGCCGTGCGTAGCGCTGACCCTAGGGGTGGGCTATGATGCAGTAGATACACCATGGCACGGTGTACCGGGCGCCCGTTTGGTGTCTCGAGAACCCTGCACACATCGTTTGGAGCTGTGAGCGAAACTCCGGCCGGATCTCCTCGCGGATGGAACCCGAATAGGCGATAAACCTGGACTAGAGACTTGTGCGGTTAGTCAGGTCGTGGTCTACACCCACGTCGGCTTTCGCTTGAAGTCTGCCGAGCACATGTCGTGTGCAGACGCTAAGTGGTGGAAACATGTGTGACGAAGTACACCCCTGCAGGGTATAAAACTATTCGAATAGCCGCGTCCGCGGTAAAGGACTTCTGGGTTGCCTATAACAGTTCATAGACAAGTGAAAGTGGATACTCTAAAATGCGCAAGATAAGCGTGAGTCCTATGGATGGCGTTCTCGTAGGGAGACGGTTGCGGATCCATAGTGGTGTATTGATATGGTGAATATGTGGACTCGTGTGCACCACCTCAAAAGAGTTACTTGCAGTCGTAGTTTAAGATGGCCACCGAGTCAAAGCTGGCTTGCTGCAGTTAAACTCCACCACCCCCTGTTGATACCGATGCATATGTAGCTAGTTCTGATGTAAGTCTTGCTGAGTACTTTTGTACTCACGTTTGCTTAATTTGTGTTTTGCAGAGAGACTTCAGTCTCACTAGTAGTTTCGCGTGGACTTCGACATTTAGCTTGATACCTCAGCTACGATCTTGTGCCCTCGACAGGATCTGGTAGATAGTCAGGCTTCTCAGCCTTTTTCATTTGTAGATGTCTGTACCCAGACATGTTAAGCTTCCGCATGTGCCTTGATTTGTATGCTCTGAATGATGGGTCATGAGACCCATGTTTGTAATATCTCGCTCCTCGGAGCCTAATGAATAAATATTTGAGTCGTAGAGTTATGTTGTGATGCCATGTTGTATTTACACATATCGAGCATATTGTGTGTATGATTGAAATGCTTGGTATGTGTGGGATCCGACAATCTAGTTGTTTATCCTTGGCAGCCTCTCTTATGGGGAAATGTAGTCTAGTGCTTCCATGAGCCATAGTAGTCCGCTACAGCCTGGTTCACCGAAGTCCTGCTAGCCTAGCACTACTGCTCAGGACACTTGACTGGCCGGCATGTGTTTCACTTGGTTCCTGTGTCTGTCCCCTCGGGGAAATGTCACGCGGTGACATCCGGAGTCCTGTTAGCCCAGTGCTATAGCCCGGATTCACACGCTGCTGACCGACATGCTCGATGTGATTCATGTATGCCTGTCCCCATAGGTTGGTGCCGCTTTGGGTTCATGACTAGCCATGTCGGCCCGGGTTCCCTGTCATATGGATGCTAGCGACACTATCATATACGTGAGCCAAAAGGCGCAAACGGTCCCGGGCCATGGTAAGGCGACACCTGTGGGAATACCGTGCATGAGGCTGCAAAGTGATATGAAGTGTTATCGGCTAGATCGATGTGACTTGGAATCGGGGTCCTGACAGTTTTGGTATCAGAGCCTGACTGCCTGTAGGATTACCAAGCCAAGCTGGTCGAAGTTGAGTCTAGAAATGCTTTAGTTATATAAGGGAATTGATTGTGGAAGGGAACGTAAGGCTCTTTTTACTCCTTTACCTTATGCCCTTCTGATCTGAGTCAACCTCTTCTTCTCTACGGGTATTAAGAACTAGGCCTTCTCATCTATCTATTAGGATGACGAGTTACTATGTTAGAGAGTTATAGGATTGTTGGTTCCAGGCCTCAATTCAGTTTCTAATACTTTTAGTATGTTGTCAGCTGAACCAGAACCTTGATATGATGATGTTGAGTGGTTATGCCACCATTTTTGCAGGTTGTCTCAAATCTTTTGAGCAATTACAGCCGTTATGTTGTCCGAGTCATTCCAGGTTACTAAATAGTCTGATGCATTTGCAAACCCCTTCCTCCTATCCCTGATGTCCATATGGGCCAGATTAATCACACTAATCGGTGAGTTGAGGTACTTTGTTGCCTCGACATATATGTTGGAGCTATTATTATGACCCTAGGTGTTTTAGGGAGTCACCTAGTAATCTAGCCATGTTTTGTGCTCCGGTGTGATGATTCTGGCCACCATTCTCGAAAGCATCCCGTGATGCCATTTAGTAGTAGGTATTCTATTCCTGGGTTCTTGAACCCGAGATTCACCCTACTTACCTCCTGTTGATAGTGTTTGCTCGTTCCTTTAGGATATTAGTAACCTTGCGACAGTCCTCGAGGTCCGTGGTATTTCTTTCTGCCAATACCATGAACCATTAAGGCAGAAGTTCTTTGAACCAAAATATCACAATCAAAGTACTCTTGAGGAGTTCTCCATTCATAATTGTGATTCTGCCAGTCCTACCTTCCTGCATGGGTTATCTGGAAGAAACTTGTTGAACTTGGTTCGACATATTAATCGATGCATCCACAACTCAGAAAGGTATACGTCCTCTTGAGTTGCCCCTCTTCATTTGTATTCCGACCATTGCCTATCAATTGATAGTCAGGAGCAATTGTGCATCCATGTTATCGATGCTTATTATTCTCATGGTCCGTTAAGCCATTCTATTTCAGAATGACTAGGAGAAACAAACTCCAGTACCTCATCCATATCCAGGATTGGGTCAAAGCAGTTGAGTTCTGCAGATCAAATGCCAATCCAGCTTTTGCTCTGTTCTATCCTGGAGTATTACCCCCTTTATGTCAGGATTGTCATGAGAATTGCACCATCTCTTATACATTCTTGACGCAGTGATACTTCTTGCCATCATTTTTCATTCCTCGGTTCCCATGTTATTGTAACCGGAATGTCGACAAGTGAATCGTGATGTGTGAAATCAATACTCCGAGCAACTCGTTGCTTGGTAGTAAATGGACAATATTCTCATTCTTAGCGTGTTGGTTATTGAACTACCATTCTAAGATTAATCTTGCTACCTAGTCCATTTTCCTAGTGCACTCTTCGATCAAGAGTTGGGACTGTGTCTATCCTTGCTTATTTGATCATATCGCCTTGCCCTGAAAAGCAATATTGTTCTCGAGCTTAGTGGCATATCGGTGGTTCGTGATTTTCCGAATATCTTCTCGGAAGTGTTACCAGGTTGTCACCTGACCGCTATGTTGAGTTTGTGATCAAGTTGGTTTCTTGTAGCCACGCCTTTTCTCCAAGAATCGGTGTTGGATACCCCTGAGGTAGTTGGTTAAGCTAAACAACAACTTGGATAGTTGGAAGATAAAAGCTTGTCTAACCTAGTTCATGTTAAGGGATATTTTTTGTGTGTGCGTGTGTTGAAGAAAGATGATAACTTCACCAATTGGTCCTCGTGATCAGTTGTTGGATTTAATGTCTTGTCAAAACTTTGACTTGAGTATGGGCTATCGTCAAGTCAAATCAGAACCAACGATGTTCGTAATGTTGTCTTACTCGTGGTTGATCCCTCGAGAAAACACCATTACATCTTTTGGTCTGACCAATGCTATCACCGTGTTCACATGATGGTGGAAGTCTAGTGATATGGAAACTCCGATGAGTTGCTGTTGAGCCCATCAGCAACATTTTGTTTCCCCCATGATTCATGTTGAACATTAAGCTAGTATTGGGAACTTTGTAACCATTGCCTCCATGTTGTGTTCATGAGGTATATGTTTGGTGCAAGAAGTGGCTTTCTCCAAGTTCACGTGCATTAGGTGCAAGTTGCCATTGTGAATTCGAGAAAGTTAGTTTTTGCTTCCTCGGGAATCATCCCAAGTCAGTCATGCATGTGTGAAGTATACTATGGCTTGGGAGATTAGCTACCTCCATTCCATCGGTATTTCCTAGCACACCAAGCCACTGACTGATTTGTTCAAAGAAAAGAAGTTCATGCGCTAACCCTGAAGGGCCCGGATGGATATGCACAAGACTTCGTTATCCCAATGATGGTTCCCAACCAGAACTCGATAGTGTTTTTATTATAAGACTACTACGTGGTCATTCTTGTCTTGGACAACCTGCTCACATGTATGTAGCAGAACCAGCTCATGTTTTGGAGCCTGCTATCGTAGTTCATATCCCGAGAATCTCGCAACGTCATCTCGTCGATTTGTGTTGCAAACTTTCTTTCGGACATGCTGAGTCTGGAATTTCCTGACACCACCCAGATCTGAATCTCAGGCAGATATGATGGTTGGAACTTTCCCAACAGTTGCATTTTGTTCCCAGTTTGCACCGGCATTGTGCCAATTCCCCATGGGATGCCTTCTCGGTAGTTGCTATCCAGGATCATCTTCAAGAGTGGTCCTGTCATGGGTCCCATCCATTTCCGGTGATAAGCAAAAGTCATCCATTGCGTTGTCTTCAACAAGGTAGTCCACATCATCCATCCTAGTCCGAGTATGCAATTTCTTCGAGCTCTTTCAAACAATCAATTGTAATTTGCCTTAAGCTGGTATGAAGAGTTTCAATGATCTATGGATCAAAAGTAATTCTTTTTTCCACTTAAGGGAACAGTCCAATGAGTCACCTTTCCCAAGGTGCCCCGTTACGGGATCATGGCAATTATTTCCTCCCCACCTTGACACCATCCACCATCTTTCTAAGCATGGAATTGTTGCCCACCAAATTATGCCCTGTCATTGTTCTTCCATCCCTCTCGATGTGTTTTGTGTCTCAACTCGAGATGTTTCAACATCTCATTCCACGAGTGATATTGTATAGCTCGATCTTCAAGAAGACCAATCCTAGTAGGGTTTCTTTCCGTTGTCATCGCGTGGATGAAGATCTCAAAAGCGAGGATGTCAAGATCAACGTATGCAACGAATCAACAACCTTATGAGGTGCAGCTTGGATCGAGAAGACTGTGATAGTTTGTGACCTTCTTTCTTCTTATCTCACGTCTTGAATCTCGGGACGAGATTCTTGTTCAGTGGGGGTGAGCTGTCACAGCCCCAGTTCAGCCCTTGCTTGACTTTGCTTGTTCTTCATGCCATCATGTTTTAATTCCAAAGAAACTTGAAATGGGAATTGTTGAAACCCAAGCACCAAATGAAATTCACTAGGTTCAACTAAAAATATTCTCAGTGGATCCAAATGGTTTTCAAAAATGTTCATCATTTCAGGAAAATGCTGGAAGCAATAACCAGAGGTGTTGCACATTTTTCCATGACATATTTGGGCTCTGAATTAAATCATATTATATTTGCATTTGGGCATTTAAATGCTATAAAATATTTTAAATGCTCAAATAATCATAAACTAAAATGTTTACTGTTGGATATATTATAAACAGCAGCCATGATTAGTTTCATGATTTTTGGAAATGTCTTAGCATTTTAATTAAGTCAAAACAATTGCAGAAAAATAGAAAACAGAAACAATTTAGAAGAGAGAGAGAGAACACTTACCTGGCCACCTACCTGTGCAGCCCACCAAGGCCGGCCCAACTGGCTGGCCCAGCCCACCAGGGGCACGCTTGTCTTCTTCCCCTTGCCAGCGCACGAAGCAGCTCAGTGGCGAGCGCGGACGTCGTGCCTGGTCACCTCCTGCTTGCCGCCGCCTCCCCGATGTTGCCCTGGAGACGCCACGCCCCCCAGACCCTCTCAACCTCTCCCCGAGCTCCCCTCCTCCTCTAGCTCTCTCGCACGCAAACCACCGAGCGATGTCGTTGCCGCCGACGAGCGCAACCACGGCCATCGCCTCTCCCTCGCCTCTCCGTGATGTCCAGAGGCTCCGCCTCGACGCCACGAAGCCCCAAGACGAAGCACGCGCCCGCGGAACACCCAAAGCGACGCCATCATCCTCATCCTCATTGTCGGACGCCGGAGATCCCCCTCG